>NW_021604676.1:2080791-2098546 GCF_004785775.1 Grammomys surdaster | reverse complement strand
CTATCTATCTATCTATCTATCTATCTATCTATCTATCTATCTATCTAATTTAGAAAATGGGCTGTTAGGGAACTGCCCCAGGGGTCAAAATATTCAGTGAACTTCCTTCTAGCTTTTTAAAATATGAGACCACATAGTGTTTCCTGCTATGTCCCTTGTCCCTTTGTGTTGAGGCCCCCAAGACCATGGCCAAGGTCATCAACCACTAGAAGAGTGTGGCTTTACATTCAAAACCTTGACTAGGATAGACCACATTTGAAGGGATTTGGAGCAAGATCTGCCAAGGGAGAAGCCATGGCGGGAAGACACAGGAAACTGGTGCAGTCTTCTCATAAGTATTCTTCACTATGTCATAATAGCTACATTCCTGACTCAGGGAATGGATCTCGTGGCTTGTAAGAAGTTCTGTTTCCTGGTAACTCACACATCAGGGGCTCTGTGCCTACCCTCTGCTTCTCAGAGGCCTAGGAGTTCAGTCTTGCAGGAAGAGAGCAGGTCCTCAGTATCAAACACACTGCTATACAAAGTGTAAGCTTAGGTCTAGAAAGCCATGTTTACAAGAGATAGATCGAATTGTCCTGAAACTGGCCAGGCTCAGACAAGCTTTCCAAGCAGGCTCTCAGGACAGCTCCCTCAAGCCCCGGTAGCAACTTCTACACATCCTACTGACATTATTTTAAGAGCAACAATTCAAAATATATTTGGGGACATATGTGTTCTATAAGCCTACACACTGTTACATAATGAAGATATTTTAAAAACAATGCTGTAAGCTTTTGAAGCCACAGGATCATGGTGGCATACTGCTGCCGTGGGGTTGGCACCACTTGGGTGGTAGACCCCAGGCGGACACTTCACATTTGTTCTTTGTTCTGCCTCACAAAAGTCCTATGGCATACTTATCCATTTTACAGTTGAGTGAATCTGGGACTCTGTGTCATAGGAGGTGACCCAGGGCACAGTACATAGCCTCCTGTGATGACACTGGAGACCCTGGTCCAGTCCTTTCTTCTCAAAAAGGAGGAAAGGAAGACCATAGAAAGGTTGCAGACAAGAGTCTCTCAAGAAAGGCAGATGGCTCAGTCCAGCACCAAGCCAGTCCACCACCAGCCCATTTTGTCTTCAGTCCTTCTTCCCAGTGACACAGATTCAAGCTGGAAACTAGCATAGCCCCGAGGTTCCATTGGCCTCACACTGATGATAACTGGACTATCATTTCAGATGATAATCATCAGAATGTCTGCCAGGGGTTTCTGGGAGGTCTTCAGGAGCCAGAAATTTCCAGGAGCAGGATGTGCTTCGGTTGGGAGCAATCTTGCTGCAACTCAGACATCCATCTTTTCTTCCTTCTTGGGAACTTGACCTAGTTGTGAGACTGAGCTACTGCCTGAGGGAAAGGGTAGGCCAGCCTCATCTGGCCATGTGGGTGTGTTCCATGAGCAATGTTGCTCTGTGGGGGCTCTGACATCTCGGGAACAATCCCTTCTCTTGATCCATGTGGTCCATATGTGCACAGTAGGGAGGAGATAGGCAGGCACTAGCTTGACCCTGTGGATATATGGGTCTCCCTTAAGGGATGGGGCGGGCACCATTCAGTCTCCGATGACTTGAAAGAGGTGAAATTTAGCCTCAGGTTGCCCACTAGGCGTCCCTGTAGGAGAGAGCCATGCCTTGTTTACATCATCATGGCTTCCTTGCTCATAAGCACAGAGCAGAAATGAGCCTGCTAGAGTCTGCTTCACAGATGAGGACCATTCAGTTGCTATACTATGAGGCAGGTCCAGAGCCCATGTCTTGGTTTCTCATGCGATAAGGGGCATGATAGCAGTGCAGTGAACTTCACAGGAGTGTGGCAAAACCTGAAGGAGACTACTGGGCGTGAAAGTTCTTTTGCAAACTGTAAATTGTTTGACAAATTTAGGAAGGTGTTTTTATTCTCCAGCATCCTACAGAAAAGGGCAATGGAACGATAAGAAGACAGTCATGGGAGAAATAACTTACACTTAGAATCATGAAACTCTGGGCCCAAACTCCAGCTCTCCCTTCAGTCCATTGTATATGCCAGGTAGCTGGCACTCTAGGGGTTAGGTTACTGTGGACAGGCATGGATATCACCGGCTGTCCTGAGGGTACCAAGATGATGCCTGAAGTGAGAACCCAGTGCTTTTGTCACAGGAGGATTTTTGTTAATGTCCAGTAGCAAAATCAGAATTCTACAGGGTCATGCAAAAGTCAAGTGAGGACCTCATGTTAAAATCCAAGCCTGTGGCTAGAACCTGTCCTTAGCTGGCAGTAGATTCTGCCTCCTTAAATTGGATCAAAACCAGACTGTAAGTCACAAACAACTCATGCTGCAGGTCAGTAGGTCCTCCTCCAGCCAAACGGTTTACAGGAAAACACAGAACTGACTTGTGAGCTCAAAACAGTTTCCTTTCCCTGTGAGAGCTGAGCAAACGCAGAGAGTGCAGGCAGTGCAAACTACCTGGCCATCTGCTTGTAGGCCTCCTCTGCAACCGCAAAGATGTGTGGGTCCATGTCGCCCATGTTCTGGCCGCTGTAGGCGTGGATGATGGCATCCCCATATATTGGCAGCTGTTTGTAAGGATTCATGGCCACCAAAATGATTCCTGAGGAAAGAGATGAGGTGTGGTTAGCAGACACGAATGAGGTTTATCCCATTTGCTCCTTAGTGGGTGGCCCCCACCTTGGTAGCCTCCTTTTATACACACTTCTTTTTATGTCAAACTCTTGATGCACATGCAAATAAGTTATGAACATAATCAAGATGGCAAGACTTTGGTTTCAGGGTCCTCCCCTATCCACGGTTCTCCTCCCAGAAGTCAGTGGGTTGAGAACTTACTGCTAACTTTCACATGTTAATAGCACCTAGAGATCGGTCTTTGGAGAGTTATAACACAGATGATGTCCAGAGTATGGGGGACGCCATGGCAGCCTGTGTAGATGTGAGACTGGCGTCTGTACACCAGTCCTGTCTCACATCAGGAAACCCTCACCAGATGCTTAGTAGGTGCCTGTGCCATGCTCTTAAGCTTCCCAGCCTCCAGAGCTGTAAGCCAAAATTCTGTTCTTTGTAAGTTATCCAGTCTCAGATATTCTATATTACAGCAACAGAAAGTAGAAGACACCCACCCCTCAGGCTTTTTCCAGAAGGCCCAGTCATTCACTAAGAGCCTTTGCTTGACTTGAGTCAGGTCACTCAACGCTCTGAATCTTGGTTATCTTAACAGTCACCCTCATCTAAAGCTGTTCTGATGTCTGGATGGGATGACACATGGGGAAATGAACTGTGTTTTTTGCAAGTCCCAAAGTAAATGTAATAATGACAACAACGTCACAAGAAGTAATACATGTGTTGGATGTGGTGAGAGACTCAGACACAAGCACATGGTGATCTTTCCTCATAGTCCATCTTTGTTCCCACAAGCAGTTCTCCTCACACAGACACCTCTTTTTACACACACTCTCAATGCTCAGTATCCAGAGTGCTTGGGACACAACAACAGCAGGCCCGGGGGTCATACTGCATCCTTACCACTGTAGGTGTAGATCAGTTTGGACTCTGCGAAGCGGATTCTGAGGTTATGCAGCACTGCAGGCTCGTGGAGGTAGCTGAGGGCTGTGAGGTCATTCTCACCCACCAGGATGTCTGGATTCCGAAGCGGAGGCAGTGACTCTGGATCAACAGGGTAATCCAGCTCCTATAAACAAAGACAGATCTAAACTTCTAGAAATAGAGGACTTTTGGTATTTCTGCTAAACTGTTTCCTCCTACCCACCTCCGACAGAAGCATTTCTCACACTAAAACAGCAACAAAATCAAAACCAACATATTTTAAGAGGCTATTTGTGCAGGTGTGTGTGTGTGTGTGTGCCCGTGTGCGTGCCCGTATAGTTTGCTTGCTTGTGTGTCTATGCATGACATTTATGCAGTGCCTGAAGAAGCCACAAGGGGGCGTTGAGTTCTCCCTTGGAACTGTAATTACAAATGGCTGTGAGTCACTATGTGGGTCCCTGGATTGAACCCTGGTCCTCTGCAAGGGCAGCAGGTACTTTCAACCCCTGTGCCATCCCTCCTGCTCCTACAACTTGTTTTTTGAGACAAAGTCTTCCTAGGTAGTCCAAATTGACCTCAAAGCCTCTATCCCCCTGCCTCAGCCCTGCTGGAATTATAGGTGTCACCACACCTGTCTTAAAAACTTTTAAGTAGAGGAGAAAGGAAATAACCTTTATAGGTGACTCAAGGCAATGAAAAACTGGGAGCCAGGGGATCAAAGCATTGACTGTGTGTCTTAAAGCAAGTCCCCTCTCTCTACCTGACTCTCCTCTTCTGTGAAGGGTCCTCAGAGCTGAAGAGGCTGTGATGTAAGGTGATAGGAAGCCAACAAGCATATATCCAGTGGCCCCACCCATAGGGGCCTTGGGAATGTACATTTGGAAAGATGCTGTTGCTGGGACAACCTAGCCTTAGGTGACTCACACTGGAGGATGAGAAGTATCTGAAGGAGCTTGTATTGGGGAGGGGGCGGGGCTAGCTCTGCAACTGTGGATGAATGACTTCTCCAGTTTGGTCTTTCTTTCCTAGGAGCTAAACCTTGTATTCCCCAAAGCATCCGGTGAGCAGAAGGAAGGTGATGTTGGGGGCCCCTTATGGCATCCAGACTGAAAGGACTGGACCCCAGTAATAACGGCATCCTGATGCCTCCACTCCTATTTTATTCTTAGGGGAAGCTCAAGACAGAGAGAGAAAAAGGGTTGAGGGAGGTTGGCATGCTGCCTTGTCTGCCTTCTTACTCCCAAGCTTCCACTCCTGATAGTCCTGGATCAGTTGTCCCCTGGCAAATGCCAGCCCCTCAGTCTGATATATGCTTCAAGCAGGGCCTCTGAGGAAGGCATGGCTGGCCAGGTGAACACTGAACAAGACAGGCTGGGAAGACAGTCACAGTCTCTCTGCTCCTTACATCATCCACGCAGAGCTTGGCCATGTGGGTTGGTCAGCTCCATGTCAGGAGAGAAGAAGCTAGGGAAGTTCAGGATACTGAACAAGAGTCCTTGGACCAGATCCCACCGACCCTCATCAAGGTAGGTCTATATGTAGTCTGTCTTACCAGCACAGGCCCTAATTATCCCACACTGTGCTGGAAAAGAAGATCAATAAAGAGAGTCTCCAGTGGGGCCGGGAGAGGGAAAGGAGGGAGGGGAAGGGGGAGGAGGGATGAGGAGGGGAGAGGGAGAGGGAGGGGGAGAGGGTGGGGAAGGGGAAAAGGTATGGGGAGGGAGAGAGGGAGTGGAAGAAAGAGAGAGATAGAGAGGGGAGGGGGAGAGAAAGAGGGGGGGGGGGGAGAGAGAGTTTATCAGCCAGGTAGTCATCTCTGGGGGAGGGGACAACATGAGACTGAGAGATGGAGGCAGGGGTGACATACTGTACACAAAGCAAGCTTTGTCCTCTGATACAAGGAAGGGTTAAGGTGAGAGGCACTGGCTGCCTGCCATTCTCTCTGCTTCTCTGGCCAGGGATCAGCCACCTGGAGCCTGCTAATTGTACAAGCAGTTGCTTTCTCAAGTCTTCCCTCCCTAGGCCCAGCCGCCTGCTTAATCCTCACTCAGCTGCCTGAGGTACTTAGGACCCAGTGTGGCATTCAGTCAGAGTTACAGGGAGCTACTGAAGTCTGAGATGCCCTGCAACACAGCGCCTTGGCTGTGGTCTTAGATCTGTATGTGCACAGAGGATGGTCTCGGGCCTTCAGGACCTGTGACATCACAATGTCATTAGCTCCTTTGAGGTGGGTGGAGAGTAAGGGACACCCACTTAGGGAGTGGTGGTGCCTGACCCCAGAGCATGGATCCTTCCTTCTCTGCAACTTCTGAGATCTCAGGAAATGCTTGATATCCAGGACCAGATGCCAGGAAGTAGTGTGTTGTTTATCTATGCATACTTTGTAAATTCCAGAATTTAATGTTTATAAGGAATTCCCAGCCCACCCCTGGTCCAATGGAGCACAGATAGTGGATCCAGCTGTGCATCTAACACTTGAGTCTAAGAGCACAAAGTCATGTTGGCTATGAACCCAGAGGGGTGGCTTCTTAAAGCCGATATGAAATCGTTGGTTGTTGATGATCAAAAGACTGGGGTGGTGTGTGGCTGTAACTGCAGCAGCATGTCCCGCTGGAGCCTTGGAGGAAGCCTGAGCCTTCCTTTCACCACTGCTGGCTCTGCTTCTGTGCTTCCACACACCCTCCCCACCCTTATATAATCCATCCACCCTAGACTGACTTTCTAGCTCTGCAGTCTCCTTCCACACCTCCTACCTCTCCGAGATCTAGCTCCCTCATCCCATCTGGGTCCTGCCTCAGGATCAGACTACTGCCCTCCAAGTTCCTCCTCTGCCCAGGCTGTACTGAGTGAGACCCAGAAACTGAAACAGTTGGCGGCTCCTCAGCAGGCTGAGCACTTGGAACACAGCAGAGGCACCTATCTGGAGACTAATCTGGAACCTTGTACAGATAGATGGACTGCTGCTTTTGGGCAGCAGGAAGGCATCCTCAGCACTGGCTGGCCTTCCTGGATATGGGGCAGGCTCCTTTGCCTGCACTGTCCCCAGACCTTCTGCTGGTGCCCCAGTGTGAGGGTTGTGTTTGTCATTATCCACCATGGACAGGGGAGACCCTCACCGTGCCATCCTCTAGCAGGAGTCGGAGGACTTGGTCACCCACTTTGTAGTCCTTCGCAATTTCAGCCGACTTCCAAACTTCTTCAGGATCTGGGATCCAAACCCTGTTGTACTGACCACAGGATAAGACAGGTTTAATCTCAACATTTGAAAACCTTCAACACAGATCATCAGATCCCCACACGAAGCAGGGTTACACCTTGTAACTGGCTCAGTCCCCACATTAAGAACACTTTCAAGGTTAAGGGATAAGACCATAGGGAATGTGCTTGCCATATTAAGCACAGGGACCTGTTCAATCCCCTGCAGCCAAATAAGGAGCCATATGAGGTGTCTATAACCCCGGTGGATCCCTAAGGCAGCCAGCCAGCCACCCTAGCCAATCAGAGAGCTGTAGATTCCAGTGAGACCCTGTCTCAACAAACATGGTAGCCTCTGGCCTCTATATGTGAACACACACACACACACACACACACACACACACACACACACACACACATCATCTTCTCAGAATACTAACGTCTCCCTTTTTGCTGTGAGGAGGTAAATTTTAGTGCATCTGCAATGCACCACCAGGCTTACAGGCCCTGTTTCATAGGCAGCTGAGCTTCAAAGCTTCATGAACAGATCATGAAAACTGCGAGCTTGGGGTGGGAAGGAAATCTGAGGGTTCCCTAATAGAAAGTGGGAACTTCCGACAAGACTTGGCAGAGGATTTTGGCTTCCATCACTAGACTACTTGTTTCGTTTCTGGTACCTCTTCTTTTTACCCATAAAATAGTACACAATTCACTTTATGGGGGTGCTAGGAAGCTAAGAATAGGCACTAGAGTGCATTGAGGCTGGGTATGTGGCTTTGATGGTACAGTGCTTGTCTAGCAAGAATGAAGCCTTGGGGTCCACCCCGAGGACTGAACAAGACACGGTGGTACACACATGTAATCATACCACGCAGGAAAGGTGGGGAGGTCAGGAATTTAGTGTCATTCATGGATACATATTGAGTTCAAGCCCAGCCTGGGATACACAGGGCCCTGTTTCTAAAACAAAACAAGAAATTAAAGCATTTTTGTAAAATACTAAAAAAGTACCATTACAGAGGCACTACCTCGGACTGTTCTTATTTTGAAACAGGGTCTCAGCTTGTTTCCCAGGTTGGCCTGAAACTGGCAATCCTCCTGCCTCAGCCTTCTGAGGGCCAGGATTACAGGCACAACCATCACACTTGGCTACTGCTCAATTATCACTGTGACTGTGTTTGCAGACTGAGGCCTTAGAGGTCACTGAGGGTAAATGAAGTCTGATGAGACAGCTCTGACAAGATGGGACTGTAGGAACAGCGAGTGGCCTTCTAAGAAGAGATATGGCAGAGCTGGCTCAGTGGATAAAGGTGTCGCCACCAGGCTTGGCCACCTGAATTCATCTCCAGGATCCATGTAGTAAAAGGAGAGAATTAATTCTGAAGTTTTTTTCTGACTTGTGCCTATGGCACACATGCACCCTCCAATAATTAGTTGAATGTAATTTTTAAAAAGACAGGACAAAGTACTAGTGTAGGCTCCCAACCCAACAGGAGAGCCTGCGGTGCTGGGAAACAGGTAGGCAAACAAGAACATGAACTGGAGACCCTCACACAGAGACACTGCAGTACCAAGGACAGCTATAAGACCCCTAACTAAGACAGTCACTATCCTTTCCTGTGGCAGATGGACTTTCTGAAAGTGATTGTAAAGATTTCAGAACCTAGGGACTGGGTGGTGGCCGCTTAGAAAAGTGCTTGCCTTGTGAAACAGTGCTTTGCTTTCTGTTGCTGTAATCAAACACTGGCCAAAAGCACCTGGGGAGGAAAAGCTTTATTGATTTACACATCCTGACCATAGTCTATCTTAAGCGAAGCCAAGGCAGGAACTCAAACAGGGCAGGAACCTGGAGGCAGGAACCAAAGAAGAAGCCATGGAGGGGTCCTGCCTATGGCTTGCTCAGCCTGCTTTCTTATAGAACCCAGGGCCACCTTACCAGGGTAATGCCTTTAATCAAGAAAATGCCCCCCCACAGACTTGCCTAGTGGCCATTCTAATGGACGCATTTTCCCAATTGAAGTTTCCTCTTCCCATGTGAACCTGACTTGGGTCAAGTTAACAACAACAACAACAGCAACAACAACAACAACAACAACAAAAATCAAACCAAGACACCTTGTACGCCTGAAGATCTGCATACAGTTCCAAAAACCTACATAAAAAAAGCTAGGTGTTGTGGCTTATACTTTGTGGCTGTTTGAAGAGAATGGCCCTCATGGGTTCATATATTTGAAGGCTTAGTGGCCAGTTAGTGGAGCTGTTTGGGGAGCATTAGGGGGTATGGCCCTGTTGGAGTAGGTATGACCTTGTTGAAGGAGATGTGTCACTGGGAAGTTTTAAAAGTCCCTTCCAAGTCCAGTGTATTTCTCTCTCTGCCTGGTGCCTGTGGGTCTGGATGTAAAGCTCTCAGCTACTGATCTAGCACCATGATAGTCTGCCTTCTGCCATGATGGTCATGGACTCACCTCTAAAACTGTAAGCAAGCCACCAACTGAATGCTTCCGTTTATACAAGTTACCTTGGTCATGGTGTCTCATCATAGCAATAGAACTGTGACTAAGACATGCTCATAATCCTGACCTTGGGGTGTGGGTGGGGAGAGACAGGTAGATCCATGGCCAGCCAGTCTAGCCTACTTGGTGAATTATAGGCCAAGTGAAGAACCCTGCTTCAAAGAACAAGGTAAGAAGGTACCTAAGAAAATGTCATATCTGAGGTTAACCTTTTGACCTCTACACACGCGCGCACACACACAAACACACACACACTTGCACACACACTGCAGACTCCTGTGGCAGCAGCTAGCTGTCATGCTTTCAGTATGACAAGCTGCTCTTGTGCATGTGTGGCCAGTCCTTAAGCCTGTATTTACATCATGAACATTCTGGGTTTGGAGGACAAATGAAATAACCATGTCTTTTGTGAACCTCTATTTCTTCCTAACCCAGAGGGCAAAGTTAATGACTACAGAAAATACTCCCTTTGGTGAAGTGATCATTTCTTTGACATAGTCAAGGTTTTCAGCTACAAAGCAAATTTGGGGCGGGGGAGCCTGGCTCAGTTGTTAAGATCATTTGTTGCTCTTATAGGGAACTAGGGTTTTGTTTTCAGCTCCCACATCAGGAAGTTCACAACACCCTGTAATCCCAATTCCAAGGGATCTGATGTCCTCTTCTGGCCTGTACAGGCATGTGTATACAGGTACTACATGCATGTAACACATACAGGTACATACACGTACACATAAGGAAAATATGTAAACCTTAAAAAACAAATTCTGAACAAATTATGAGACAGTCTCATGTAAGTTAGACAGGCTGGTGTGCAAGCTTCTTGGAAATTCCCCTTCTCTGTGTCCCTTCTCCCTGGAGGGATGTGGTAACTTTCCATGGCCTTTGGCTTTCACATGTGCTCTGGAGACCCGAACCCCATTGTGAGGCTTACACGATAAATGCTTTAACCACTGAGCCAACTCTCAAGCCGGCTCTCTATATTTTGATATAGTTTGTACCTGACACAGGTAATAAACACTCTGGAAACAGGACAAAAGTTTGAGATTTATACATTTTACCAGCTGTGTATTTTATATAATGGACAAAACAGACATGAGTGTGGTTAGTGGACACCTACTCAAGTGTACAGAGGGTGTGTTGGGGTGTCCGGCTCACTCAAAGTGCTTTAGGAAACTGTATGGACTGCAGGCAGGATGGAAGGGTAGAGGATGGACAGACATGTCAAAGAACAACAGAGAAAATATTCTCGCTGGAATGGTGCTTGGAGATAGAGCCTCCTTATAGACTTCCTTCAAGTTCTTTAAGCTCAAGACTCTCAAGAGGTGGCTGGAGGAAATATAGAACAGGGAAAAAAGAAGTCTAGGGCATCAGTACTAGACAGGCTGGACAAAGACTGTTATCTATTACCTACCATAAATTGTCTTGATTCACGGACAGTACATTGATCATGACTAAGTCATCTGAGTAGATTTAAT
Organism: Grammomys surdaster; assembly: GCF_004785775.1. NCBI lineage: Eukaryota > Metazoa > Chordata > Mammalia > Rodentia > Muridae > Grammomys > Grammomys surdaster. Next base: position 2,087,789 of record NW_021604676.1, on the reverse strand, counting down.
CCTTGATAGACAGTAACAACAGGAAGGAGCTTGGTTAGATGTAAAACGGGACTAGGGAAGCTTTGAGAGATGGAGAGAGAGGCTGAGAGAAAGGAGAGAGGGGGAGGGAGGGAAGGCAGGAGAGACAGTAGGGAGGGAAGGAGGGGGGAGGGAGGGATAGAGAAAGAGAATGACTATGAGAATGGAGGACTAACCTATCCCAGCAGGCAGTCAGGCAGTGACCCAGACCTGCATGGAGCCTTGCACACAGAGACACATCTCTTAGATAAACCCACACCCACCACATGCACCCTTGTCATCATGACACACAGCGCTTACCCCAGGTCTGCTACTAGAAATGTTTGCTTATCACTAGGTGGAGTCTGGGAAACCCCACCGAAGAGGGGGAGGAAGGATTGCAGGAGTCAGACGGACAGAGGACACCACGAGAGCACGGTCCACAGGATGAACTAAGCAGGCCTCATAGGGGCGCATGGAGGCTGAAGTGACAGTCACGGATGCTGTGTGGCTCTGAGCTAGGACCTCTGCATGTTTGCTGTGGTTGTGCAGCTTGGTGTTATTGTTCGGCCCCTAACAGTGGGAGTGTAGGTGTCTCTGACTCTTGCCTGCTCTTAGGATCCTTTTTCTCCTACTGGGTTGACACATGTAGACTTGATAGGAGGGTTTGTGGCTAGTCTCATTGTAACTTGTTAAGCCATGTTCTGTGTATATCCCTGTGAGACCTGCTCTTTTATTTATTTATTTTTTAAGGGGAATAGGGAAGGAGAAGGTGGAGGAGGAAGAGGAGGGAGAGGAGGAAGAGGAGGAAGAGGAGGAGGAGGAGTGATCTGGGGGAAAGGAGAAGTGTGAGGGCAGGGCTGGAGGAATGGGGAGGGCCAACTGCAGTTGGGATATAATGTATGAGAAAAGAATAGAAGAAAAAAGATTTCAAAAAGGTAAAGAGAGAAATGTTTGTTTATAACCCAACAAACTGCAATTAAAATACATATTAGATACATAAGATATTAAAATACAATATCCTAGGGTAACAAAAATTGGCCATTATAAAATTTCAGAGCTAAAAGTATCCTTGTACTGATCTACTGCAATCTGCCTGTCAAGTTTAGAGTGGCAGACAGCTTATTTTAGATGCTGTGTAAAGCAGGAGAAAATTGAGGTGTTCGAATGAGAGCCCTGATGGAGGATGAGGTCCCTTCGGTCCAAACTTTCAGAGGCACACGGGTCTCTGGGAGCTACTAAGCAATCACTGAGATGGCCAATACTTTCATTTTACTGATGTCCCAGTTCAAATCTAGACAGGCCAATAGTGCACCAGAGAGAATCTTAAAGGACCAAGAGGCCAGCAGCACCTGTGACTTCTGCCTTGGAATGTGTGTGGCTCTGAGGATGGCCCGAGAAGCTATCTGCTTGACGGTCCGGTGCTCTCCTAGCGACCCCTGGATTCACTTCAGCTGAAAGTATCACATTCAGTGGCAGGCAGTGTTACAAGGCATGTGACCACTCTCCTCTTCTTTGCTGCACCTCTGTATCCCAGGTAACCATGCCCACTGGTCCTACTGTCCCGGTCCACACACTGCCTGAGATCTGGAGTCCTGCACCTGAAACCCAGCCTGCTAAGCAAACACTCCATTTACTCGACTCCATGGACAATCTATTGTCTTCCTTCCTCACATTCCTCTATCCACAAGGCAACGCTTTAAACCACAGTGAGAGCTAACTGAAGCATTTAGACAAACAGACACAAGCTGTGCAAACAGACTGAGCAACTCTCACATGACTCATGTATGCTTCTGGCCTGTGAGACAGAACCTACATCCTGGAATGGCCAGCCAAGCTTGCTGCAGGGCCCAGAGCCAAAAGGCTGCCTCTAGGCCTTTGCTGGGCTTCCTCACCAACAGGCCTAGAGAATGAAACAAATGTAGGACCAGAGAGCCTTGAGGAAGCAATATGGGCTCCAGATTATGCCAGATCCTCCCAGGTCACAATCACCAGTGAGCTGTGGCCCACCTGTCTGAGGGACTTGTGGCATTTACCATGCACACGGCCTGAAGGCTGACATGGAATGTGAGCTGACAGAGGCGTTCTCCTGGCTGTACTTCCTGGATTGGAATCTCCATGTTCAGGGCATCTGAGCCAGCCAGGTGACATCATGTCTCCCTTCTCTTCCTCTTCACTCAATCCTTGTAGGCGTCTCCCTGAGATCTCTATCCCTTCCATGTGACAAGTTGTTTTTAGAGAGTTCTAGATACTCTCCCAGCTGCTCCAGTGCCTGCATCTTTGAACCCACAGCCAATCTTATGATGGATCTCAAGATTGCATTTCCAAGACCTTCAGACAACAGAACCCAAAGTCCTTGGCAATTCACAGTCCTAGTTCACGTGGTGATGCTGCTTGTGTAAAGGTGTCTGTGGGTACCCAGGTGACGGAGGATGCTGACGGGTGAATGAGGCTGACTGTTGATGCCATTTTGGCTTCTTGGACCCATCTCCATTTTTGACTTTTTGAACTACTCATAGATCAAACAATGGTGAATCTAAATTTTTAACGAGTTCCTCACGTGTCTACAGCTAAACCACCCTGGCATTCCCAATCCTGCCCGTGAATTCATCATATTCAAGCAAGACAGGTACACAAGTAAATGACTGTACCTTTTGGGGAAAAGCATATGTCAGCTCTTCTAAAAAAAGGAAACAGCAGAGGAGGTTAGAGCCCACAAGCCCACAGGCCTACAGGCTCCTGCTGAGCAGCTGGTACAAGGCAACATCACCGTGAAGATGGACAAAGATACACTGAGTTTCACCAGCCCTCAGAGGGGCTGACTGGAGGAGAGCCTGGGACAGCTTTTGATCCTACCACCTTTCTCAGCAGTGGTCAAGCATGTACAGGTTTGGAGTTCTTGTTCTTCATAGGCCTTTCCCATGTTACTGTGAGTTCTGAGCCAGTGTTTGCCTGACCATGCCTTTACCATGTGGGTGGGGCCTTGTGACTGGCTTTTCTCTCTCTTGCCGGACATTGGGGTTGGTTCTACAGTTACTATATATAACTAGAAAGCAGATGGACTTTCCATGAGTCCTGTGTAGGAAAAAGCTTAGATTCCTTGAAGATGATAAAGATGAGGTCCAGGTCAAGGCATTGAGAGGTATTAAGGTATCTGCCAGGTCTGTGTAACCTTAGACAACTTCTTTGATCTGAGCCCTGTATAGAATTGGATGTGAAGGTTTAACACATAGATTTTTTTTTCTAGACGATTTCAGATTAAAAGAAGGTTCTGAGGATGAAGTCTGGTGCATAGAAATATTTGTGCAAGATAAAAATAACTATCATACCCACAGTTGTCGCTGTAAACAGAATTCCCGCTCCTGCATGTATGCACAGAGCAAGCATTTAGAGTGTTCTCAGTGTGCCCTGATCTTTACAAGCTAGTGGTCGGCAGAGGAGACACCAAATTGAGCATGTTAGCAGTGTACCGAGTGCTGGATGGAGGGCTGGCTGCAGACCTCTTGGTCTGCTCAGATGGAATGTGAATGGTGTGCCTGCCCCTGAACAAGGCCGTGTGTAGAGCCAGTGGTGACCTGGCAGGCCAAGTTGTGGAGAACAGGGCATGAGCCAGCTAGGCGAAGTGGCAGTGGCTGGGTGAGGATGCAGAGGTGGGCCTTATGGCTAGGTTGGGATTTAAGAGGGACAAAACACTGGTTTTAAGTGGGGATTGGTCAGACCAGTTTTTCTCAAAGGGATTTCAAGTCATTCTGCTTGGACCATTTCCAAGGCCTGCTGCTGTGGAGAGAGGTGGGTTGCTTTGCACTTCCTGTACCATGGCCTCTCTCAGGAGTCCCCCCCTCCCTCTGCAAACCTCTCTTCCTGGTTCTTCCCAGTCCTTCTGGCTCCTCTGTGATGGCTCATCTTGGATCGGTAACTGCCTGGGGCTCTCTTGGCATGCAGACTCTCCCCTGTCCTGGCCTTGGCCCCCTTTTCTCTTGCCGTGGGGTGCTCCTGCCTTGGTTTCAGTGAGCACAGCTGGGTAGAAGGTTCCCCTCTGAGGACCAAGCTCATTCTCGAGAGACACCAGGTTGTGCACGCTCCACTCACTTTCCCTGTGTCTTCTCACTACTTCAACACAGCGCTGGTTGAAAAAATTGTACTTTGATGACCTCTCTCAGAAACACTCCCTCCTCCTCCCACCTCTAATGCAGCCCGTACACACCCTGTTCTCAATCATACAGACGCCAGGTCATCCTTGGCGTGTCCCTTGTCCTGATAGTCCCAGGCCAGTTTCTCCTTTCCTGTCTCCACCCTCCGTGTCTAGGATCTATAGCTGCTAATTTACCACCCAATCCCTCCATTTCCACTCAGAGCCCCCATCTCTGCCAAACGACCCTTCTGCTCCAGCTGTCTCCCCCCATACCCTCTAGGCCCCAGCAGATATCTGCTTTTCATTCCTCACTTCAAAGAACCAGAAAATACCCTGGCAGGGAAAACAATTCCAGAACAAAACACCTTTCTCTGCTCCTCGGAGCAGTGTTTCTTCCTACAGAGAAATCTGGGCCCCACCATCTCCCCCTCACCATTCCATAATGTCCTAACTTATTTTTGAGAAAAAATGTTGTTATTTAGCTCTAGCTGCCTGAAACTCACTATGTAGCCCAGGCTAACCTCAAACCCAAGGCCTCTTGCCTCAGCCTCCTGAGTGCTGGGATTACAGGCACTTAGAGATAGGGGTACATATACCTGTGTATTTTTGCTTCAAGAAAAATAGTTATTCAAAACATGTCAGTGATCAGCAACATGTCCCCAAAGATACCCAACAAGGCAGGGTTTACGATTTTTTTTTTTCCTGATAGTCACATGAAGACTTAGAAACATGGCAGGTTACCTAGTGGTTCCCATTGTCTCTAATAAAATATTCTAGATGAAGGGTTGAGCTTCGTGGTAGAGTTCTTGCCCAGAGCACACGGCTCTTGGTTCAGTCCCCAGCTTGGGGCAGGATAAAAGTGGCAGAATTGAACAGCAATGGTTTAAACGCATCAGAAGATTTCCTCTTTGATGTGTGCTTGTAATTTACTCCTTAAAGTAGAAGAAAATCTTCCCCCAACCCGATGGGAAGACAATCGTGACAAGGATCCTTTACTATATACATCGACAGTGAAAGTGTCTTTTAAATGTAAGGTATAAGGGTGGGAGGGGTGAGGGATGTCTGTAATACCATCTTGCTGAGGCAAGATCTCTGCACGTCTGAAGCCAGCCTGAGCTATGTAGGGAGGGCCGTTTCAGCCAGGGACACAAAGCAAGAACCTGTCTTAAAAACATGGTGGATCATGAAACCCATACCTTTAATCTCATAACTCTGGAGGCAGAGGCAGGCAAAACTCTGTGAGTTTGAAGCCAACCTGGTCTCCCTAGTGATTTCCAGGCTACAAGGGGTGACACAGTGAGACACAGTCTCAGTAAGCAAAACCCCACACCAAACAGTACCCCCACCCCCATTAAGCTAAGGTGTGTGTGTGTGTGAAAATGTTCCAACAGAATCCATTCTAGTTCCATCTGTCTGAATTTGAAGGGGTCTACATTCTCCTATAACAGTGTAGCAGGATCCGTTTTATGGCTCTTTTAAAAAGCATCCATTATTTTTATACATTTTTTTTTTCCCCTGGGTGAGGGTGAAGCTCTTAGCTCCTGGAAGTTTTCCAGAATGCTTGTGCTCCGGGTCAGGCCTGTTGGAGGTGCTCTCTGAGCGAATGCACCCTTACACTGCACAATAGCACAGAGTGGGGAGGTTAGGGGTGGGGGTAGGGGGGCGGGGGGGGGGAAGGATCCCCTGAGGGTCTTCGCCCCCGTACAGGGAAGCTCACCAGCATTCTAGAAAACACCTCCAATCTTGCTTGAATTCTCCAGACTCTGGAGGGCCAGGAAGGTTACAACGCTGGTTAGAAAGCTTGTGGTGACGATCGAATCTCCTGGCCACTGGGGGACTCAGATTCCATCAGTGGCAGGAGGGAGGATCTGGGTGATCTAGTGACCCGACGTGGGAACAGCAGCCCTCTGTTGGGTGTGCCCACCCACAGGGAACCCCGGCGGAGCTGGCAGCTGCTCCGGGCCTCTGCTCCTCCACCAGTCCGGGCAGGTGTACAGGTGCGTCCCCGCGCTCCTACCTGCATGTAGAGCTCGGCCACCGCCATGGGCCTCCTCTGCTGCTGCTGCAGCTGCTGCAGGGGACTGTGCGCGCCCAGCCAGTCAGCGCCTGGCCATCTTGTCCAGAAGTTTTCCCGAGTGCTAAGGCTCCCTTCCCCCGAGGGCTCGGGCGCCCGGACTTGGGGTTGGCGGTGGGGTGGGGGTTGGCAGCCGGATTGGTGCTCGCGGGCAGCCAGCGCTGCCATTGGTCCGGCCCAGGTAACAGGTGAAAGAAACCTCCAGGGGTCCCGCCCAAGTTACCGCTCCCTTACAGCAGCCGGCAGAGCGTGGAAAAACCAAAGAATCAGTGAACTCACAGAACTTCTAAATTGAGGAAGGGGTCGGATAAAAGAAAAAAGTTGTTGTCCTGCGAACATTTTATATGCAATGGAAAGTAAGATACAGATCAAGGAAAATGCACCCAGAGATTATGCCAGTAAAAACCTCGTTTGACCTTTATGGCAAGCTTGCTTCTACCTCTCTTAAAGAACACACACAGGAGGGCTGAATAAGTACGGGGTGTGTGTGTGTGGGGAAAACCTTTTGGGCCGATGGGAATATTTATTATTCAAAAGGTGTTGGTTCCACCAAAATTAATACAAAGGTCCAGTACACTGGCTTAAAAATTCTGGTAGCATGTTTGTGTACTGACATTATTTTTATATTTTATATTGGTTAGAAGTACATGAACAGCTAAGACTATTTTTACCACAAAGATCCCATCCTGCTGGCCTTCCTTGGGAGCAGCAGTCCATTTTCTTTTTCTTTTTCTTTTCCTTCTTCTTCTTCTTCTTCTTCTTCTTCTTCTTCTTCTTCTTCTTCTTCTTCTTCTT
>NW_021604676.1:2060924-2080781 GCF_004785775.1 Grammomys surdaster | reverse complement strand
TTCTTCTTCTTCTTCTTCTTCTTCTTCTTCTTCTTCTTCTTCTTCTTTTTTGACTTATTTATTTTACTTATATGAGTACACTGTAGCTATCTTTAGATTTACCAGAAGAGGGCATTAGATCCCATAACAGATGGTTGTGAGCCACCATCTGGGAATTGAACTCGGGACCCTTGAAAGAGAAGTTAATGCTCTTAACCACTAAGCTATCTCTTCAGCTCTGGTTCTTTTTATTTTAAAGCCAGAATCTCTCTGGGGTTCACTGAGTTATGCTGATCCAGGAGCCCCAGAACTCCTAGCTGGCTTTACAGCGCCCACAACACCTGTCTTTTAAAATGTAGATTCCAGGGGTTGAAAGTGGGTCCTCAGGCTTGCACTGCAAATACTTTATAGACTGAACTATTCCCCCAACCCTGCCCTACCACATACTCATGGGCAAAGCAAACTACAGTCATTAAAACAGTGGGCTACTCATGTAAGAATGGGTATGTGGGTAATGGAGCTAATATAGTCCATTCATGGAGCCCTGCAGTGTGAAACAGAAAAACGACAAAAACAGATCCATGACAAATGCTGAATAAAAACAACATAAGGATCCATGGTCAGAAATTGTAAACAGCCATGTCTGGTGGCCAGTGATGGTGGTTCTAGTACCAGGGCACTGAGGCAGAGAGAACCAAGCTTGACAACAGCCCAGTTGGGTTTTCTTCTTATCTGATAACGGTGTGTCACAATAAAGATTTTTGAATAGGCTGTCTTATTAATTTGTGAATGGATATATATTTGATATCGGGGACTCACTAGGTTGCCTATTCTGTCCTTAAACTTGAAATTCACCTGCTTCAGTCTTCCAAGCATCTGAGATTACAGGTACATACCACACAGCCTGACAGTTGTTTGGTTTTTTTGTTTTTGCTGTTTTAATTTTAAGCTTTTTAAAAGTTTCTGGATAGGCCAACTTGGCTAGGGTGTATGGTCTTCATTATATTTATTATTATTATTATTATTATTATTATTATTATTTTGGTGTGTGATGTCTTGTTAGGGGCTCTCATTCCTTGGAAGGGGTGATAGCTTTGCCTTTGCTGTGTTGTTTCAACATTTGAGTGTTAGGAAGTGTGTGCTTCTCTTTCTCTCTCCTTAAAGCTAGAATCTTTTTATCTATCTATCTATCTATCTATCTATCTATCTATCTATCATTTATTTTGTGTGTATATGTCCTCTATCTGCATATACACCTGTCTGCCGGAAGATGGCATAAGATTCCATTACAGATGGTTGTGAGCCACCATATGGTTGCTGGGAATTGAACTCAAGACCTCTAAAAGAGCAGCAGACAGTGCTCTTAACCACTGAGCCATCTCTCCAGCCCCTTATTTCTCTCTTTTAAAGAATCTGTGAAAGGTTTGTACTCTTCCTTCTTTAAGCATAAAGTGAAACTTGAAGTGAAGGCCCTAGAGCTGGACTTGCTTTTGTGGTAAGATATTTTTATGCACACCTTTACTTTCTGGGAATCCATTCAGATTCCCCACGTCTTGTGGACTTCATGCTCGCCTTGCTGGGAATTCATCCATTTCTTCTAGTTTGCTGGAGCAAAGCTGTAGGTGGAGCTTGACTCCACTCCGATTCTGGATGAGGCCTTAAGAGTGCAGAGTCTGTGCTCACCAGCAGGCACTGCCCAGCCCTGCTGCCCAGGAACCTATAGACTTGAGTCCCCGAACTCCAGGCTTCTCATTTGCCTCCCTCCAGTCCTGGCTTGGCTGAGGAAGACACTCCCTCTCCCCTCTTTCATTCCTGATTTTAGTAATTTACAACTTTTCTCATACTGTGTAGTCAACTTGATTAAACGTTTGTCAGTTGTGTTTAGATTGCCATTTGTTTTCTCTGTGAACTTCTGTCTCTTCCTTCGCATTCCCTCCATCCTGTTTGCCTTGGGTTTGGTTTGTTCTCCCTCCAGCAGGCTCGTAAGGTGAACACATTAAGTTGTTGATTTGAGGCATGGTTTCATTTCTAATCAACTATTTAAAACTGTAAAATTCGGACCATTGAGGTGGCTCAGTGGGTAGAGGAACCCACCACCAAGCCTAACTAGAGTTTCATCCATGAAACCCATGTGGAAGGGGACATCCAACTCCAGCAAGTCGTCCTCTGACCTCCACCCCCATAAATGATAAATACAATAAATAGTCTTATTCCTCAAATAATTGTTTTAGTTATTCTGATAGGGATTCAAATTCATATGTTCTGTGGAGGTTCTGTCTCAAAAACTAAAATCAGAAGAATCTTGAGAGCCAAGTGTGACAGTTCACACTGTAATCCCAGCACCTGGGAGGTGGAGGCAGAATGATCACAAATTCTACCATATTTGCTCTATTTATTGGCCTCCCCCTCGACATTTTTGTCTCCCACTCTTCTTCTGTCACTTGTGGCTCCATGGGAGTGCTTTTTCTTAAAAAACAGGGCCTTTCTATGTAGCTTTGGCTGTCCTAGAACTTACTATATAGACCAGGCTGGCCTTGAACTCACAGAGACCCACCTGCCTCTTCCTGTAATGGAGCATTTTAATATGTATGTTAATTTTACACTGTACAACAAATATCTAAGAGAGACAATTTGAAAGGAAGAAAGAATTATCTTGGTTCACAGCTTTGTACCCACAGTTGGCTGGCTATGTTGCTTGAATGGATACTGAACATCTCAAAGAAGCAGGAGCACATGGTGGGTAGAGCAGGTGGCTTGGCCCAGCACCGACAAGAAGCAGAAAGAAAGGATACAATTGTAACCTTTCAGAAAGAACCATCACAGCCTGGTTGCTCTAAATTTTTTTAGCTAGGCCCCACCCCCTAAGGTTTCTATCACTCCCCGCAAGAGCACAACAGCTGGGCATCAAGCTTTTAACAGATGTGATGCTGGCCACTCGTCCAGGCAGGCAACTTCAAGGACAGATTCCTGTGATAAGACACCTGCAAAATGACCTTTATTTTGTGATCAAACAAGCTGGTCATGCTTAGAGACATTTCCTGGGCATGCTAAGCCTTTAGATACTGTAAGTATTGTCATGTCTCTTTCTGGAAGGTTCATGCAGAAGAACTGCAATCGAGTTAGTTACAAAAAAATGTATGTGAGGAATTTATGACTTTGTGTTGGGCTACATTTACAGCTATCCTGGTGGGATGCAGGTTGCAGGTTGGACATGCCTGCTCATGATCTTAAACTGAGCATGCCCAAGAGTGTCGGGCATAAACTGATCATGCTTAGAGATGGGTGGGTCCCTGTATAGGCTCTGCAATAAAGCCCTGCTGGTTCCTTTGCTGGAGAGGGCCTTACTTTGCAAGTGTATTCCTCTTATCTGGGTCAGGTAGCAAACCTGTGTCCACCCTTTTCACAGTGCCACCTCGCTGTGCAGAGCCATGAGGGACATGTCACACTCTAACCCTGGCATGAGTCACATGCTCATATTTCTTCACAATCTTGGGAATTTTTTTTTTGTCTGGATCTGATTTTTTGACAATATATTACAGCAATTCTGGGACTGTTCCTTCTTACATTAGTCAGTTGGACTTATTTCTCAGTGCCCAAACCCATTATTTCAATGACATTGTTTTGTCTGTTTCCACCTTCCCTATATCCAAGAATGCCTGTGCCTGTGGTCAGCTGTGACACTTTGTGTCACCCCACATTGAGAAGAGCTGAGCTGTATCAAAGATTCAGGCTCCAACCCAGGAAAATGTAACGATGTCGGTCCTTTTCACAGGCCTCAGGAATAGACTTTGTGACTTTTTCTGAATACATTCCACCATTAAGCTCCACTGTCTTCAGCATTGCCATCAGCATCCATTGCTTTCCATGATGGGAAAATGTCCAGTCCATTTTTAGTTCCTCTGAAAGGATAATTCTTCAAGTCAATGGCTGACATTTATCTGATCACACAGACTCCTCTTAGCTGACTCTACTCCAGTTTGTTATAGAACAAGACTACGTATTTCCATGGGCTAGGTGCTGACTATAACTCCTGCTGCTGCATTCCTGGGGCCTGTTGTGGTACCTTGGAAAGGGAAATCCTTGATAAATGAGTCTGATGCATGAACTTTTCCTGATGTGGAAGAGGGACAGTCTGTGGGAGAACTTAATACTTATGATTCCATATGATGACTATAGATGAGACCATGCCAGATAGTTCTTTCTCCAGTCAAAGGAGTGTCGCATACACATCCCTTGACTTTTATCCTATTCTGCACATCTGTCTCTTCTCCTACTGCATTAAAGCTCAACTTTTGACACAAATCTCATTTAAACTTTCGGAAGCCCAAAGTTCAAGCTCCTAGGTTCTATTTTTCTGCCAGAGAATCCCAGGATATGCAAGCAGCCACAGTCCCTCAGCTGTTCGGCTGATCTGCTGCTTAAGTGTTTGCAGTTTTCACACTGTTGTTCTCCAGTACATGTGGAGAATGAACACACTTCAATTTCTAAGACCCCAGACTATACTTACAACAGTTATTCTTCAGAGTAACAATTTGTTTTGTTGTTTAAAAATGTGAAGTGGGTTTATAGACAAAGACAAAGTTTCTTTATATCCTTATCTTTATTTGAACAATTTTCTACAATAGCTAGGAGAATACAGCACTAACGACAGATACACACTAAGCACATTAGATAGCTATAAATTCAGAGCATAAAATGTCATTCTGATATTGTTTTGGCTTTCCTTTTAGCATTAGGTAATACCCAGTGAAAAACTCATGTTTCCAAGGCTTTTGTTGATATGAGGTGAATTATTAACATTCTAGAAGATTTCCTGTGATTTCCAGAAAGGCTTGGTAATACCTCTCACCTTTCAGTGTTTCTGCTTCCTCTACTAACCACTTTGCAGAGATGAACTGTGTAGATCAAGAAAATTCTTTCTCCAGATCCAAGGACGAAAAAGATTTGAAAACTGCAACGTCCCATTTACTGTATTTCAAAGGCAAGTGCATTTCACAATAAATGCTAAACAGTTAAAACAAAACCACAGTATGTTAAATGCCATGAGCTCATCTGTACAATACTGCTGGAACAACTAGAACTTTCCAAAAACACAAGAAAATCATTTACTTCAGGAACCCACGTAACATAATTAAGAACATAATTGTGGATCATAATCACAACATATATCCCCACTTAAAGGAAAAAAAAATCAGCTTTTGTGGGAAAAAAATACTGGCTGACATGACTTAGAGAGGCTAAGATTTTATTACACACAGTAGCAATAAGTTATTTGAAACTATTAACTCTGGAAAACCCATGGGGATGTATTAACTTTCCAAGCATTAAATTATACACGGAAATTTCAATCTTCAAAAACAAACCTAAAACTTCTCCAACTATTCCAAACAACATCACAATGCCAAGAAAATGTTAGTTGCTTTCAAATGTTACGAGTCTAACTCTACTCATCAAGTTAAGCTCATGAACACTCTTTTAGGAAACCAAAGTATACAGTAAAGAGATGTATAAAATGCATGTGGGAGATGTTTAACATTATATCTTTTGCATTTTGACCTATTAAGAAATTGACTATAATTCTAAAGTTAATTTAGGTACTATAATGAATTAGAAATTAATACAGCTACTTTCTTGTTTTTACTTAGCCTTTTACAGTAGGGCACATTTACATTTTATAAGGATGTCCATACACAACGTTTTTAGAGTTGTATTTTTGCCTTTATTAGAAAGTGTTAGTGAAAGGCAAGACACCCACAAATACACTGACTTCCGTCCTGCTTCCATGCATGCTAATTTGCTTCCTGTTACCGGGAGTTGCACTAACCTGGAAATATTCCTAAAGCGAACATTTCATCGGTTGCTTTATAAATTCTAACCTCTGGTTGGAAATGGCAGTACATAGGTAGCAGGAGATGCAGGAAGCCGGGAAAGGAATAAATGGTTGGAAGCCACACCCAATCCAAATCCTTACAAAACCTTGAGAAACATGGCAAGATACCCCTCACTGAGACAAGTTTTGGGGAACTTAAGGCAGCTCTAAAAGGGAAGGGGCAAGGGTTAAGGCGGCCCTCACAGCACAGCCTGAGAACAAACTACAAAGCACTTACCACAGAATGCTTGTGGCCTCAAGCATGCATGCCCACAGCACAGGCTCCTAGCTCCTCCCCTGCAGCATGCTGTGGCACTGCCCAGCTTACACTGACTCACCAAAGGCAGACAGCCCCAGGGAGGGAGGTACTGAGTGTTCCTCTGTGCCTCAGACTAAAACTAGAGTTCTCTGTAGGCTGGTAGTTCAGCCAGGGGCTCTCCCAGGGAAACCTCAGGGTTGTGGAGAGTGGCCTGCCTTGCCTCTTCACATCTGAGGTTTTCACTGTTTCCTGCCCTTCTAGTTCAGACAGCCTAACTTGAGAGTCCACACCCTGTCAAGGAGTGCTGGTTCACCACAAAAGGCAAGCCTCATCACAGCTGGTGCTGTAAGCACTGTGCTCTGGCCTCCCAAGAAGTAAGTTTGTCATCATTTGTCTTTTCCCATATGCCAATAAAGATGAAGAGCACCCATAGTAGCCCAGGGCACCCTACAGCATCAGGAGAGACAGGACAGCTTCTGTCTTACTGCTAAAGGGCAGTGTTACCCTCAGCAAGTCACTGACCATACCACTGTCCCAAATTATCAACCCCAATGATTGTGGGAGCTGTCACGCTGTGAGGAAGTGAGGTAACAGAGGAAGAGTTGCTGGCGTGAAGCACATGCATCATGGGTACTATTTCTGCACTACTTTCAACGGACCATGCAGCGTCACACACGGACATTTGCTCTTCTTCCTAACAGGTTGATATGACCCAGAGGACCCTTGACCACACCTCCTGAAGAACTCTCAACTGGTGACTATGTGTGTGTGAGAGAGAAGGACTCCATGTGGAGTTCTCAGGATAGTGGCAGCTCCTCTTTTCCTACAACTGTCAGAAAACTAATTTCTCACAATAATCAAGACACCGAGATGTGAAGTATTTTCATAGCCTTCTGTATACACTATTAAAGAGTATGTGTATTACACACACTTGCTCACCCATAAGGAGTCTTTCTTTAGCTACTGAAATGAGTCAGTTACAAAGCAAGTCATTTAAACTGGCACAGAGCTACATCCCCTCTCACGTGGCTTTGGATTATAGTTCTGTACATTTGCTTTCCAAAGCAGTGCCAGGTAACATGGAATGTTCAAAGCTCCAAAGGAACCACCAAGTTGTCCTTTGTGCATTTTGATTTGTGTTTATCTTTCCCTCATTTTGAGTGCATCTAAGGCAGATTCAAGCCTCGGGCTAAGAGAAGCTGCAGGAAGGGAAGGGAGGCTGCTTCTCTCCTCACTTGGATGCCACGGGAGAGAACTGCATCTGCAGCAGGGTGAGTGGCGGCTACCGAGAGGAAGAACTGCTGTGCTACTGCGTCTTTCCAGAGCTCCTTTGTAGTCCCAGCATGTCATTGTGGAATTGTGGAAAAGCCAATTAGTGATAATGTTAAGGAGTACAGAGATGAGGACAGGCCCGGAGTGTACACAGAACACAAAAGGTAAGTCCCATGCAGGCCAGCCAGGCCACAGAAAGCCATGGCTGGCTGGTAAGATTAGGGAGGTGGGGGATGGGTCAGGCAGGGGAGAGGCTGAGTGTGTGTTTGAAGCTGGGAGAGTATGGATGGCAGAGTGGGAGGGAGTGCTCCTCACTCAGCCCAAAGGACCTCAGTGAGCACGAGCCTGCTGCCTCTCTCCTTAACAAAGCAGTGCACACAATCTCCATCTGGTTCTGAGCAGCTTGAAAGAGTTGAAGCTTGGAATCATAGAGTCTCTGAACTATTGTCATTGAAACAGGAGAGCCACAAAATGGGGACAGCTATAGAACAGGAGCCCCAACTCTTGACAACAGAGAAAAATAAGGGAAAGTGCTAGAAACTGTAGGGCATAAATGTCTGAAGTAAAAAACTGGGGCTTCGGGGAAAATGGATATGACAGCATGGTCCTGAAGACAAGACTCAGGGTGTGCATCAGCATCCCACTCAGGACTAAGCTGGGAGCAGGGTGTGGGCGTCCTGCCAGGGCTGAGTGAGGAAAGACAGCCTACACATGGCTGTTTGCTCAGCAGTTCTTCCACCCGCTACCCCTCTCTGCTGTCTGACACACTCAGTACTAGTGAGATTACTTTAAGCATTAACTGTTCACTGAAACAATACTGAAAACCCAGGAAAACTGAAGATGGTTGCTTAGTGTTTTAGGTCCTGCAAAGAAATAAATGTAGTGGAACTGAATAAAGAGTTGAGACTACAGATCAGTGATAGGGTACTTATTTATAACACACATGAGCCCCTGGGTTCAATTCCCAGCACTACAAAAAACAAAATTCCCTAAACAACAACAAAAAAATTTATCATGTAACAAAAATTACTTAAACTAAGCAACTTTCAAATAATAGAAATAATTAGGGTGTTCTAAAGTACCTAAATGATGTATGTTAAGAAAATATTGTGGCTACATAAACTTGTGACTTAGTGCATTAACCCTAGGGAACTGACAGGCACTAAACACTGGTCTTTACAACGGGACAGAGTAACTGTGACCCCTTTCTCTAGGAACCAAGCATGAGTGAACTGTAAACAGGGAAGTGGCTGGAATAACCAGTTGTCCAACCCTCTAACTTTATAAACAAGGACATTCAGGCTCCAGTAAGATAATGAACAATAACTGCTGTTTAATAACAGTATTTATCATTGACTTGAAACCATTTAGATATTGCACATATTTAAATGTCACTGTTATAGATCATCTTACAGTTAAACTATACAAATTGATGATTGGAATTAAGAACCAGAGGAATCAAAGCTAAGAATCTGCTCTTGTAAAACCCAAAGGATTTATTATATAAGATTTCAAGAAAAAATGGAGAATATGCTTAATTAGAGTTTCATAATGAAGACATTCAGAATCTGGGTCTTACTGAACCAAATCCTCTATAAAATTTAATAGTATCCTTATATTTCTTATATAAATCTTCTTAATGTATTTATAATATGATGTTTTAAAAGTATCCAGTGGTATTTGAGAACATTTATAGAGGTTACAACACCTAAACCCTCTGAATTATGATTTATTTATATGCCTATTTTGAATAACTTACAGGATAATCAGTTTCAAGATCTTAATCATAAATATTCTGATAGTCCTTTCTAGATAGTGACTGAAACTAACACTTAATAAATTAAAACAAAAAAACTCATCAAGGTTGAATATATGCATGGCAAGAATCAGATTTGGAAACTAAAAATAAGTTAACTTTACACAACACTGTACCATGATATGATATCCATACAGGTGACTTATCAATGTAATATAGCCTAATCAGCAATGACATCAACAGCCACTCTGTCTAACTCTACTTCCCCAGTGTCTGCTACTCGTGCCAATGAACCTGTGGATAACTGCATATAATCCAGTAAGAACTGATCTGGTTGAATTGTAAACAGAGCTGATGAAAGAGAAGCTTATTCTGTAGTGTCTACTAAGACTATCACTTATGTCAGGAGACAGCACACAGCAGCCATTTAAGATGCTCAGTAAGCTACACTACAAACGGGCATCTACACTGCTTAGCAAACAGCGTCTTTCACATTGCTATGCCATAGTGACACAGATAAGGAAGTTACTTGGCCAGTTACTTTAATGTTGCCCGTTTATTTATTTATTTTTGATCCAGTTTGACAATATCAACATGATTGGCTCCTAAGTTGCTATGATATGTATTCAGTGATTTTCTTCAGTTCTTTGTGCCTTGTTCACAACAGTTTATACATACGGGATTGTATTTTGTATGCCACTTAAATGCAGCACTAAAGATTTAAACTAAATGCTGTCAGCTGAAGACACACTTCTTTTACTCTTCCTTTCACTCTTCCCTGCCACCATTCAGCTGTATGTAAACTCGGGGTTTCCAACTGATAAACAATGAATGCTGCTTTAAAGGTAAACAGTACAGGAAGTGTCTTCCCAAACAAAAGGATTCTAGTGGGGGGAGGAGGGCGGGGGCTTCCAGTTAATATCTTCTTTTAGAGATAATCAGTACTTTTTCTTTAAAAATGTATTTTCAGTAACTCACTGGAAACAACTGTTCATATTCTGAGGAGAAATGTGTTCTCTATGTTTTCTTGGACAGACTTCAGACCCGTGCAATGAAGCCCAGGCCCAGGCTGGCTGGGATCTGGATGGTTTCTAGGGCCAGGGAGGATGGGTTAAAGGGGAAAGTGACAGGAAAGATGTGTTTTGCATCCATGAGCAGCTGCGGAGAGTCTTTCCTGTCTCGGAACCGCATCTGAGAAGATTAAGAAGAAAGACAAACAGGGTATCAATCCTTCCAATTTGTAAGATATTTTTCTACCAAAATTTCTATTAAAAATTTAATAAAAATGTTAATTTTTCAATTAAAAATATTTATGGACTATAAACTTATATAAAAAAGTCAATGCACTGCAAAAATAAGAAAAATAAAAAAGCAAAAAATAAACATAGTATCCTTTCAAAAACATTGTGAATATTCCATTCAAATGATCATGTGGTAAATCAGTAAGAAAGAAAAAGCATTTTACCTGTATAGTACGGATAAATGAAACGGAGACCCTTTCTTCAAACTCATTAACGGGTGTGTACAGATTCAACACTTTGACGATCTGGAGAGAGAAAGAAAGGGTAAAGACTATTTCACAAACAGGCCGGCTCGTCATGATCTGGTGAGTGGAAGGACCTGCTGTACCTCCCTTCAGTTTTACCTGGGGTGGGCTGGGAGAGAGGGAAGGAGAAACCGAAGGGCACACTTGCCTTTGTGTTTGAAGTTTTGCAAGAATGTAGTCATATAACATTTTAAGAAGAAAAAAAAAATCAGAAAACCACTCAAACTATAAACTATAACACGGAGAAAAGTCCCCCATTTTATTCTTTCCATCCCCTAAAGCTACAATGGCTACACCTGCTCTGGGCCACCACTGAGCTACTTTCTATACTCTGTCTTTTGATATTTTTATACAAATGGAATGAATTCTGGTAATGTTGCTCTGCAACCACCATGTCCAGCCTCATTTTCAAGTTATTGCTTAAAGCTGTGCTAACACACTATTTATCACAGTCACATGTGGTTATTTACATTTAAATTAGTTAAACAGAAAGTTAAGTACAGGGCAATGACCACCTATAGGCAAAGAGTATGGTAAGCACCAGAGAGACACGGAATAAAAGTCTGTAAGTGACACACCTGACTCAGGAATCAGCCACACAGAGACAAGACAAGGGTTCAAGCTGCACAAAGGACTGCTCACCAAGACTGGCCAAACAAATCACGTAAATAACCAAATTGAAGGTTGGCTTAGTTCTTTGGGAAATGTAGTAATATTAAGTGCTAGAGCACATTCTCTAAAAGGTAGAGGACAGGAAACATCTGTCTATCAGGTTTCTCCATTGTGCCATTACTTTCCGTAGTTGGGAGAAATGGGGAAGACCTCAAGACCATTACCAGTACTGAAAATTTCCGCTCAAAAGTAAGTTTACAGCAACACTTTCTGTAAATTTCGGTCGGCACTAAGAAGCTATGAGTGTGATTCCAACGGTTTTCCCTGAGTGAAGTGAATCACACTGGCCAGAGATGAAGAGCTAAGCATCGAGGAGATGAAATAACCAGGCAAAGAGAACAACAGCAGGCACTTCTGAGGCCTTCCTTTGGCTGCTGCTGGCTCCCTTAAAACCATTCCTGTCCTGGCCCTTCCTTAAGTTCAAGGCTGCTGAGTGGCACCTCTCAGAAAAGGCTATTGGTGCTTCTTGTAAAGCATTAAGAACAGAACCTGTTACAGGTTTTTGATGTTAGCTTCAAGTATTTCTTTTTTTCCCTATCGAGCTGTAAGCTCATGAAGATGGAGATTTCTTATTGTTAATTAAAGTAATTACCTCCACAAGTATGATCCTGTGTGATGGGAATTAATCACATCTAGGATGGAGAGAGTAAGAATTATTTTGCATACCTGGGCAGCACCAGAGCATGCATGTGGTCAAAGGACAAGCCTTGAGAGCTGGTTCTCTTCTTCCACCCTGTGGGTCTCAGGGATCAAGCTCAGGTCACCAGGCTTGCCAGCAAGTGCCTTTACTGCTGGAGCCATGTTACTAGCCCCAAATAGAAAAATCTAAAGAACCATTAACTATTGAATAACATAGAAATAACTTCATGCAATCGAATCCCCACAGAATATACTCCTCGTGAGAGCGGGGACTTTTGTTTCTATCCTGGGTTGTACTGCAGGGTCCAGAGCATTGCAGAGTACTGTGCACTTTCTCTTTGCTGAATAGTCTACATAGGACTATGAGCAGCACTGAAATTAATTGATAATAAAGTCCCCTCTCTTCCAGATTCACATTGACATGTATCTTCTCTGCCAAGGAAGGAGGTCAGGGAGGAGAGAGGCATCACTGCAGGCCTGACTTCTCCGAGCTCCTCTGGGAAGGCTACTGTGCTGTGCCACCTGTGGAGGGCTGCAGTACCTGGGCTGTGGTCAGGGCGTTGCACATGGAGCAGATGGCTTCTGCATCATCGTCAGTTTTCTTTTTCACTTGCAAAAGCTGAGCGGCCTGGATGAGAGGTTCCAGGGTCTCCTTGGCCCCGCTGTTCATCAGATTCTTGTCACGCAGCCATTCTTCCAACTGACTGACATTGTACCTATGCCAAAAATAAAAAAAGAAAATGTAAGAGAGAGTAAGAGAGAAATGCAAATTTGCTGAATGCTGTCATAAATGTCTTAATTTTGTGTATGTAGCCTTGTCAGTTAATGTGACAGGTAGTATTTTTATTCAATTTTCTAAAACCTAATCAGCTGTGCTTTAACATTTATCATTATAAAGTCATGAGGCTTATAATCGTAATTATGTAAGACTGAATGATAAGAGACTGGAACTCATTATTGAAAGATGGAAACAAAGTCCCCAGAGGAAAAGTTATTAGACTTGCTAATAAACAAAACGGGATACATCATGTGACTGTCCTTATTAAACAGCTGCCTAGAATGTACTTCTGGCTTCTGAAGTTCAGGCTCCCTTTGCAGGATAAGCCTCTGGATTCTTCATCCACTCTGTCTTCCTTAAGAAGATTCCAAAATGGGTGACTGAACACCCTGATGCCCCAACATATGTCCTGTACTCAAACTTCCCCAGGGAAGGGCCCTGACAATGGGGACAGTAGCCTGAGAAAGCCTAGAGATAGAAGAGAAGGGCAAGGGAACACCCTTGAAAGAGACATACTCCACAGCTGCTAGGGTTTGAAGAGGTACCCAGCTATCTGACAGGACATTTCAAATACAATTAAGGCAGATGGACACACAGTCCGAATTCAGTCCTCAGGTAGACGGAGGCATCACCATATGAAGATGAGAGACTGCATCTAGGTGTAGTGGCACACACTTGTCAGATAGAGGCAGGGAAATCTGGCATTCAAAGTTATCTTTGGCTACACCGTGGGTCTGAGATCAGCCTGGCTACATGAGACCCTGTCTTAAAAAAAGTCAGACAACTTCACAAAAAGTTAGAATCTCTGAATGGAGGTTATACCTTAAAGTGAAATATGGGTAAGAATGGTAAATATAGGACACTACAGTTTGCTAATAGTAACTACAGATCTTTTAGAACCCCCTCTTCTTCTTCTTTGAGTCAGGGTTTCTCTGTGTAGCCCTGGCTCTCCTAGAACTTGCTCTGTAGACCAGGCTGACCTCACACTTACAGAGATCCACCTGCCCCTGCCTCCTGAGTGCTGGGATTAAAGCTGTGCACCACTACCACCTGGTAAAAGTCCCTTTGTTTTCCTCTGGTGAGCATGCCGGATGCTTCAGAACAACCATCTGCTCCCCAAATTCAGTTTTGTTACACTAATAAGGCAGTGGTGAGGAGCAGTGCA
The DNA here is from genome assembly GCF_004785775.1 of Grammomys surdaster. Taxonomy (NCBI): domain Eukaryota; kingdom Metazoa; phylum Chordata; class Mammalia; order Rodentia; family Muridae; genus Grammomys; species Grammomys surdaster. The sequence goes on along the minus strand of NW_021604676.1, from coordinate 2,066,846 downwards.
TATGAAATCTAGTCGCTGCTGGGCATGTCTGGTGCATGCTTGTATTCCTAGCTGAAGCAGAAAGATTGTGGGTCCAAGACCAGTTTCTCTAAAACAAACAAGAAACTAAAATAAGTGATAAATGGAGTATAGTTTGTCTTCAAGTTCATGTGTTAGAAAATGATCTCTTAAAAAAAAAAAGAAAATGATCTCTTTGGACCTATTATTTTACTTTAACTTAAAAATTTAAAAAGGGAAAAAAAGTAAGTGTTTGGTTGTGTATGTGTCCATGTACTATGCATGGGCAGTGTGCAGAGAGGCCAGAAAAGGGAGTTGTAATCCCTGGAATTGGAATTACAGAGCGCTGTGAACCACCCTGTAGGTGCTGAGCCTGACCTGGGCTCTGTGCAGAAACAGTAAGTGCTCTTAACCACTGAGACACTTCTCCAGATCCTGTTGGTCTATTCTTATTTATATTCCTAATATGAAAAGATATTTCTAAGAGCAATGACAAAATATTATAAAGTTTCATTTTTTTCTAATATTTTCTTGTTGTGCAATCAAAACAAGAAAGGAGAGAAAAATATACATCATAGTGTATCATGCACATCTCTACAATCCTACAAACAAGGTAGCTTAACAGATGAGTGGGGGTTCCTCCTGAGCAATGAGAACCCATCTAGGCCAAAGAACTGCCTCTATACCAGTCCTTCCCTTGCTGTTGGCCACGTGCTACTGCTTAGAAACAAGTCATCATCCATCAACAGGCAAGCAGGCCTGTAACAAGAGGTTGTCAGACCTATTGGTGTTTGCTCACCTGATCTGCATGCCTTTGCTCCAGGAGCACATGTCCTTCCGCAGCAGGAGGTTGTTTAGGGTGATAGCACCCACAATGTAGAACATCTGCTTAACCACCTGCTTGATTAGCTCCGGGTCCATGCCATGCTGACACATGACTGAATGGAAGGAGTTGAGCTGCCGCAGGATGGAGTCCAGTGTGTAGGTACCTTCGTCTGCGATACTGGAGGTTCGTTTTCTGAGCCCTGTGGGCTTCACCCCAGATACACCCTGAATTGTTTCATGCTCTAGCATGCCTGAGACTGTAGAAATATTTTAAGTGTTAAGATGATTCAGAGGTAAGAAAACTCCCCCCCCCCCTCTCTCTCTCTCACACACGCACACACGCACACACACACGCGCACACACACACACACACACACACAAAGAGAGACAGACACAAATACACACACTTTAGAAAATGATTGGAGGGCCGGGTGGCGCATGCCTTTAATCCCAGCACTTGGGAGGCAGAGGCAGGCAGATTTCTGAGTTCAAGGCCAGCCTGGTCTACAGAGTGAGTTCCAGGACAGCCAGGGCTATACAGAGAAACCCTGTCTCGAAAAACCAAAAAAAAAGAAAAGAAAATGACTGGAGGATGAAAATAGTGGGAGAAGGAACTGTTCCAAGAATAAGCCTTTGGATTTTAAACTTTAATGAAGTATTAAGTTTTTTAAATGCAAAAATCTCCCACAGTATTAAGTAATCACTGCTGTATTTTTTAAAGTAAGCATCAGCTTTGGGATTGCACTTGCATGTGGTATCTGAGAAGGTTTTGAGAGTGGTCAAATGAGTGTTCTTTGTGTTTGATCTCAGACATTAAAGAAAAAGCAACAAATTCAAACAACAACAAAACAACAAGACAGTAAGGAAGGCAAGGCTTTGAGAAGCAGTCTTGGAGAAGGCCTGTCAGAGCTGATGGCGAGGAGCTGGAGAGCTGAGCGTCCCCCTCCCTAGCACCTCCCCACCTTCCTGAGGTCCCTACACTGCAGTGAGATGTTGGGATAGCCTCGACTTCTCCAGACTTAGTCTCTGTTCTTGTACTGCTGTCTCACCTCTCTGTGTCTGGCTAGTGCCTCCTTAGAAAGCTCCTGCCATGTCTACTTGGAGACACCCATTCCCTGCCTGGGAGGCCCTGGAAATCAATGACTAATGCCCGGATTGTTTTTCTATTTCCTTGTGCTAAACTCAGCTCCCCACAAAGCCTATAGTAATTCAAAGCATTTGTTGTTGCTAGTAAATGACTGGGAGATGGAGACTGAATGGGACAGCTTAGAGGCAAACTATTTCTTCAGCCAGTGCACATAGGCAAAGACAGGAAGGATTGGTGGAGGCTGGTTGTTGCCTCTGTGTTACTTCCTGCATTTTGGCCAATCTACGGTGTTTTAAATTTACAACTTCTAACGCACAAGAGAAGAAATAACTGCCATCTCATATGACCTCCTCATACTTTTATGTTCCTAGCTGTTTTAACTACCATCCTCTGAAAGAAAATGAAATGTGTGAGCTCACTAAGGGAGGTAAAAATGTAGAGATGTGGAGACCATCTGGTCAAGGGAAGAAAATAACACAAGCCTGAAGTAGTGAAGAGCCTCTTAATTTGCCTGGAGATAACAGTGTTTGGTAACTTGAAAAAAAACCCTACAAATTTTCTACATTAAAAACCTGCAAATTCATGCATGCCAAGGGAATCAGATAGGATAACATATAAATGGCAATCCAGAATGAGTATAAAGAGAGGTGCATGGAATCATATTCCACTTACATATATAATCAGAAGCACATGTGCCAGTCAGCCAACAGGAAATACTACTTTAACTTGCCTTAGACATTTCCAGGGGATCTACTACACAACATGGAGTGTCTGGTACACACCTATGTAGTGGTTCTTGTTGCTCCAGTGCCTTCCCAGCCATTTTACTGTAGACTATTAGGTAAAGTACAAACCTATCCCAGCCTCCTTGGTTTTCAGTGGTCTCCTAGGAGGCCCTGTACAATAGTGCCACAGCAGACCTTTTGACAATTGGACAAAGGGGCAAAGTCTATTGCTGGAAAGAAGACAGAGCTCGGTCTTCAGAGAGAGGATGCAAACACAGATTCTAGTGCTTCAGTCATGTGGAGACTGATTTCCATTGTAGTTACCACTTTATGGTCTCCACATGAGCACACGCCTGTCACATGCACCACTGGTCTCATTTGTCAGCAAGCACCTGCGATGCTCAGCCACACTGGTCTTACCTATCATTGGCTGAAGAATGTTCTCTAACACCCTCACAAGCTGCTGATAGATCTGAATGGCCAAGTCACTCAGTACTTGCCGATATTCAGCAAGGTCAAAATTGGTGAGGCAGTGTTCATTCTGGCGAGACGTGTTGTGTTTCATGAAGCCCTAGAATCAACACAATGTTAGTGGTGCACAGAAAGCCAACACTCTGTCCACATCACTCTGCATCCTGCTCAGCCCTACCCAGTGCCAGGGCCACAGTTCTCAATGCTGCTGCCTGGGTTTTCACTCCTGCATCACCCTCTTCTGTTTAGCTTTGAATTACAGAGGACCTTGGCAATCTGTACTTAAGCTTTCTAATAGCAAGATGTGGAAATTTAACTTAAGAAAAGAACATGTTTCATGGATAAAACAGCAGGTCTACTGTCAAACAACTAAATAAATAACTGAAAACACTCTTTAGCTCTTGGCTCTTTAAATACAATGCATAAACTTCTTGATTAGACTAGTTTCTTTATGAACTAGAAAATAAATGAACTCTATTATTTTATTCTAAGTCATGGCATCTACATGATGATTTTAGTTAGATCTTAGAAAAATCTTTCAGTGGCATTGGTTTAAAAGGCGAGCCCTCCAGAAAAGCAGCATATCTTCCAGTCACTTCCCCTAAGCACACTGCTCACTGGCCCCATCAACAGCAGAGCAGCTTAGTGGATAACACAGTCTAAATGAGGGGCCAGTAGGGTCTCCTTCATGGCCATTCTCAGGATTCTGCTTCCTTGGGTCTACCTTCTAGGTGTCCTGCTCATCTTCGTATATCCTGTCATCCTGCCATGACAGTCCTTTGCTCTGCCTGCCAGTGAGTACTACTGACAGCTTCTCTGGCTGCCTTCCTGACAAAGGAGGGGAGGTTGGATGGGGTCAGGCAACAAGTCTCCAAGATGTGCAGATGCAGAGTCACAGCTCTGCTCCTTATGTCAAGAGGTTTCAGACTAATGGATGAATCTCACTGAGCCTTATCTGTAAAATAGGTTTACTGCCAACTGCATGAGATGTTGTAACAGTCACATGTCAAACATTCTATATATCGAGTACTGTTAGACATATAGTAAGCAGCTTTCAGTTATAATCAATAATTTAGTTTTGCACTTAAACTCTATCAAACAATAAATGAATATGTCACTACAAACAAAGATACATATATGATCTCTTTGTTTTCAAACCAGGATTTCTATGAGTAGCTCTGGCATCCTTGAATTCAGAGACCCAACTTTCTCTACCTCCATGCCCAGATGTATATATAATTTTTTTTGTTGGTCGCCTTTAAGGTACTGTAGTTAGCCTAAACAGATTCATTTCTTTAAACAATTCTATATCCCAATCTTAAACTCTACATAAGCCACCACAACATGTTAAGAAAAAAATTAGTTTTCTGGTAATTATTCTCTGACTGGTGCTTGACTTGTTTTTGTCATGCTTTCTTTAAACGCTAGGAAGGAAGAAGCCACATCATTGCCCAGTTCACCAGGAGACAGAAAACATCATCGAAGCAGTACATTTCCTGTTTGGGGGTTTGGAAATTAACATGATTCAAACATTTTTAAGCCTTCCCTTTAAAAGGTCAAAGAAAGTACAACATGCTGTTTTTACCACTAAGGTTTTCTCACCTCTTCTCCACTATATTGCTTCAAACAGTGCAAAAATCGACATGTGTTAGAGAGCCAGAAGGAGACAGTTTCAAAATCGTCACCTCTTTTCTGAAAGAGAAAATAAGTCTAAATTTGTCTTATCCTTAGAAAAAAAGCTAGGCAGACACAGAAGACCCACTTCTTTTACAAAACATCATAAACTATGACACAAATAAACCAGATTTTAGTTTTATGCCGTTGTTTACCTCAGTCTCCTGATGTTCGCTACAGTTCTTGTCTTCAGAAAAGTATTCCCACTTAGCTAACTTAGCTGTCTTTTGTGCAGAAAAAGGATCAATTCACAACTGACCCAGACAGACTCACTTGCTTGGGATTAATGAAGGAATCAGGAAGAGCTAAAGGCACAAAGGATACAGTAATTTCTGTACTGAAGAACATGAAAAAGAGATTGACACCCTCAAATGCAGCTTGGATTAAAACTCCTTGTCACAACACAATTTCTGAGCAGTGAACCAGAGATGGAAGAGTCCCAAACTGAGTAGACAGGGAAAACTGGTTGGTTCTTGACCATAATGGGATGAGTGCAGACTCAAAAGATGCCAGTGCTGAGAGTGTTTCTGAGAGGTCACAAAGTAGACACGGTGGAGATGACTATGAGTTTGTGAAAGAACCTTTGATAATAGTTGAGACACAGAAGGTCATAGAGTCATCGTTTGCCTATAGTTTGCACAGGAGTTACCTGGGATAGGTGCCTAGCATTAAATAACCATGATTTTTTTTTTTAACCTGAGGAGTTTGTTTTTAAAAAAATGATGTGAGGGGCTATCATCTTTAAAAATGATTTATGGGTTAAGTGTTTACTGCATAAATATGAGGATCTGAGACTGGTCCCCAGCATGCATGTAAAAGACCGGGCATAGTGGCTTGTAATAATCCCAGGACCGGAGGCAGAGATGGGAGAATCCCTGAGGCTTACCAGTCAGCCTAGCCTAATCAGTGATTTCCGTGTCCCAGTGAGACAGCCTGTTTCAAAAATCAAGACAAGTAGTAGTCCTAGAAAACAACATTTGAGATTGTTTTCTGGCCTCTATATAGAAATGTGCGTGCATGTATGTGCACACATGCACAAACATACATACTTTATATATACATGTATATGTATACACACATAAATATATTTAATATCTGTCTATCTTCTCCATATATTCATGTATATATATATATATATATATA
>NW_021604676.1:2015197-2060524 GCF_004785775.1 Grammomys surdaster | reverse complement strand
CCTGGATTTATAGAACATCTGTAACCCTGGTTGTCACTTTATATTGTATAAGTGTACTCAGAAGAGAATATGTTATGAGGAATGGTCAATTTCTTATAGGATCTTTTTTTATAATAAAATTTACATCTTTAAGTATGTTTAAAACACATTATGATATTTCCATACATAGATAATCACCCTATGGCTTGCATGCAGGTTTGACTAAGAACTTTGATTCTTCCACAGATGTGGATTATATCTGTTTCGAGTGGTGCCTCTGGCAGAGAACATCTTTATAGATTGGAAGGCAACATCAATCAAAGGCTGTTCTACAGGACAGAGTCACTGACCATCTTTGGTGGTGTCTAGACAAGTCCATGGCAGAGAGCCTGAGAATAGCCTAACAGAAAACTTATAGTGATACCTACACATTACTAGCGTCCTTAGCATCACCAGAAACCAAACCAAACATAAAATCCAACCAGAGAAAAGCAGATAAAGGTAATTACAGAGAGGACTTCATAAACAACTGTATTAACACTGCTTCTTTTCATACAAGCAGGATGGGCCTCTTTGACCATTACAGTAAAATACTTGTTATTCCTAAATACACTTTCTGAAAACCTCAAAGTGTTTAAAGCTGAGTAGCACCTCTCTACCAGTTAACTAGCTCAAGTTTCTCAAGGTAATATTTTTATAATGAATAAACTGTATTTGTTCAAAATTATATTTGAGTCACAGAGAAAATTAAACAAGCTCAATTATTTTTAGTTTTCTCTTTATTAGATAAAATGAACTGTGAACTAAAAACTGTATGGATTCTCAATATGCCTTAGAACAGTTACACTACTGCTAGGATTAAATTAGGGGTGCAGGACAAACACCTCAATTCAAAATGTGGATGTGAGGCAATGCACATTAATTTAAAGTGGAATGCAAAGGGTATCATGTTGTGGCAAACATTCTTCTAAAATCATTAGCTAAGATGCAGTGAGGAACAGTCAAATAGATAAATATATCTTGCAATTAGGTTGAGAGAGGGGAAAATGTTTAAAATCTGTAAGAGTCAACTTAAGAAATAGTAAATACACAGAAATAGTCTGTCTAGTATCAGTATGACCAAAATTAAGAGATATACTTAGAAAACACTCATGATTTTTTAAAAGTAGAGTCTTCAGAAATTCCACATATTGGTAATCACTGTGGAACAGAATGACAGAGAACAACTTTGCAACAGACATGGACAACAGCACTTGTTTGAGGTCACAGAGGCTTGGGGCAGGAAGGGGAGCTGGTATGCAGTGATGCAGTGTCAGAAGGGAGAGTGACACAGCCCACAGATGTACTGTGGTGATGGCTGCAAAGCAGAGTCACTGTAGATCAACAGGTATAAGGAGTGAGATATCAAAAGTTATGTTCCACATATTTTACAACATTTTTTCTTTTTTTCCTCTTTAGAAAATAGTTTTTTTTCTCCTCACATAATAGATCCTGATTATGGTTTCCTCCCTCTGTACTCTGGTTTCCTCCCTCTGTACTCTTCCTAGGTCCTCCCTACCTCCCCTCTCTTCCAGATCAATCCCTTTTTGTCTCTCACTAGAAAACAAGGCTTCTAAGAGATTATAATAAAATACAATGAGATAAAAAAAACCCAACAAGCTAACACATTGGAATTGGACAAGTCAAAGTAACAGAAGAAAAAAAGAGAAGGCCCAAGAAACAAAGGCTTATTCAGTCGAACACTCAGGAATTGCATAAAACCACTAAACTGTAAGTCGGTGTGTGTGTGATTCTTTATATGTGTGTGTGTGATTATACTATGTACTACATATATAATAGTAAATATATATCTATGTACTAAACACCTGATGCAGACCCGTGCAGGCTGTGTATATGCTACCTCAGTCTCTGTGAGTTCACATGAGTTTTGGTCATGTTGATTTAGAAGGCCTTGATTTCTTGTTTTCCTCCATCTCCACTGGCTCTTATATTCTTTCTAAATCTTCTTTTGCAGGGTTCCCTGAGCCCTGACAGAGGGGATTTTACAATATAAATGTTTAAAGGCCCATTTAGAAGGAACAGAATTACTAAATCTTCATCCTAGATGCTCTTATTACTACGTTGAATAATCAGAAGAATAGGGCATGGAACACATCTTAATTTCTTACAGAAACACTGAGCTAAAAGTTAGATTATGGGGCTAGAGAGACGGCTCAGCAGTTAAGAGCAGTGACTGCTCTTCCAGAGGTCCTGAGTTCAACTCCCAGCAACCACACGGTGGCTCACAACCATCTGTAATGGGATCTGATGTTCTCTTCTGGTGTGTCTGAAGACGACAACAACAGTGTACATAAAACAAACAAACGAACAAACGAATCGTTTTTTAAAAAGTCAGATGTGCTTCTCTAGTACAGTGTTTTCAAACTTTCTAACGCTGCATCTCCTTAATACAATTCCTCCCTGTGGTGACTCCCAACCATAACATTATTTTTGTTACTACTTCATAACTATAATTTTGTTACCACTATGAGTTACCATTTAATATCTGATATTCAGGATATGCGATATGCAATCCTCATAGGGTCAGAACCCACAGGGTGAGAACCAGTGCTCTAGAGTCACCAGGCGGATTATGTAAGGTAAGTGGCTACTGAGTTAAGAGGCTTCTCCTCCATCTTTCCCAAGCCTTTATATACATATAATGCTTACGTCTGATAAGCATTTCCATATTTTCACATGGAAGCAGGGGCTTTAGGTAACAAGATAACTCATGGGATGAATTAGAGAATAAGGAAACAAAAACTGAAAGAAGAATTTTAATGCCATATGAGTCATCTTTTTATAACAATAAGCTACACATTGAACTTGACATTTATCTCAAGATCAGCATCATATTCTACATATATAAACCACATATAAATATATGTAAAGAATTGATTTCCACAAAACACTTAACACTTACCCATCCACCCACCCACCCACCTACCTACCTATCTATCTGTTGAACCAGGGTCTTGATGTTTAGACCTGGCTGGCCTGGAATTTGCTCTGTAAGCCAGGCTAGCAACTCATAGAGATCTTCAAGATATGTACCACCATGATTGTCTTTGGCTGAACATTTTAAGTTTGGTCACAATAAAACCTAAAGCAGGCCGAGCGGTGGTGGCGCATGCCTTTAATCCCAGCACTTGGGAGGCAGAGGCAGGCGGATTTCTGAGTTCGAGGCCAGCCTGGTCTACAGAGTGAGTTCCAGGACAGCCAGGGCTACACAGAGAAACCCTGTCTTGAAAAAAACAAAAACAAAAACAAAACAAAACAAAAAAACCCTAAAGCAGATTATTCCTATCTGTGAAGAATTACTTTGCTATACAATTAAATGCAATAATATGAAATTCATTTTGATTACTGTCTAATCTTAATCTATTCTGAAAGAAGGCATAATGACAGTGTTATATTTATGACAGGTCCCCAGCAGTGGTGGCCTTTGAGAGGTTGTAGAATCCTTAGGAGGAAAGGCTTAGCTGGAGGGAAGGGAGCAGACCTTGACACTGTAACCCAGCCCCATTTCTGAATTAGTCTTTGCTTACTGCTCCTCTGCAATGGGCTCATACCTCTTGAAGCTCTCAGCCCTCAAAATTATCCTTCCTCCCCCAAGTGCTTCTGTCAGTATTTGGTCACAGTGACAGGAAAGCAGCTAACACAGAGGGTCTAGAGACTGTTTCCTAGAGTAGGAGCTTGTAGGGTAACACCGAAAGGCTGAAAGGGCTTATCACAGCAACTGTGCCAAGTCTAAGGAAGAAACAGTAAAATAAGAACAGTAGAAAAAGAACAGACTGTCGTTAACAACCTTGAGAACTGCAGAATGTGGAACTGACCTTCAAGACTTTTTTGATGCTGTTAATTGTTGATGTCAGCAATGATCTTACTTTCTGATCATCGTTCAGGTAGTCGGCATGTCGCACACACATAAACAAGATATATGCTGGTAAGCCTGGAATCAGATTGACAGCCACACCACGTGGCTTTAGTTCTGAATAAAGAAAAAAGGAAAAACAAAAACAAAATTATGTAGCCCTGAAAGTCTTTATGAGGCATGTTTTGTGAGACGAGAGCACAGTTGTGTAAGAGTTCAGTCATTCAGAGCAAGCTATAAAAAAACAGTATTTTAACAGCTCATTAGGGAAATTATTGACTATGGGCACATAAAGTTATATATCCTGTCCTGACTTTTCCCTTGAAGTCAAGTCTTGTTTATGAACTGTCTTCCTGATGGCTCTGTTCAGGCCTGTCAAACCAAGCCACTCCTAAGTCAAGTTCTCCATTTCCCATGACATCTGTTCTACTAATGGTCCCCTCCCTCTACCTCCAGTTTCTGAGGTCATAAACCTTATCATTTAAAAATTCCTTACTTTTCTTACCTTGTATCTAACTTATCATCCTGTTAGTGCTCCCTGCAAAATTCAGCCAGAATCTAGCTGCTTCTACTTCTACTCCCCAGTTTGGGACATTATCACTTCTTGGGTTGCTAGAATAGCTTCTTAATTGGTCTCACAGATCTACCTCCTGGTTCCAGATAATACTAAATATTATAGCTTCTTGCTTAAGAAAATGCACATTAGATCATGCCAACTTTGTTCTGAGAATTCTCCAAAGAGCTTCTTCACTCACTTATAAGATTTCACACCATCTAGACTGGTCTTCCTCAGGCTCAGCTCACTCTGCCCCAAACAACTCTCCTTGTTGTTTGCTGAACATGCCATGGTTCCCACCCAGGGCCCAGGGCCTTACACCTTTCCTGCCTCTGATGTTCTTTCTTCAGACATAAGCACAGCTTGTTTCTATTCTCTTTGGCCACTGTTCGCAGTACATCCCATTAAGGAGTGTTTCCAGACCTTTCTATAAACTCTACACCTATCTTTACTCTCTATCCTTTTACCTTTTAAACCACCAGCCCCTAAAACCTTTTTGCTAAGTGATGATCATGTTGAAACTGAAGCACTCTGAAGCTATTTATAGTACTAAGCTGAATGCCATGAAGCTGAGGAATGTTAAATTAGGTAGAGTTATCAGTCCCATTGCTATCACCATGGTAGCTGAGAGGAGAGAATGGCAGAGGCTGAAGGTTTTAGCTCACTACTACTTAGGGGCTCACAAACTCGTTCCTTATTTTACTCCCTGAGCATTCTTCTTAGGCTCAGAGTCGAGGCCTCATGCCCCTGAAATGCCTTCTCTACTCCCTTTTCAATTATCTCATCCTTTCCATACTTTGCTGGATTTTTTTCCTTGATTATTTTTTCTTCCATATTATTGAAGTGTTTCCCTAAACAATTAACCATAAATATTTCTAGAGAATGAAAAGAGAAATTAAAAAACCTAAGTTGCTTACAACAGTGGCATTCAACTGTGGTTTTAATTGAGAATCCTCAAGACATTTCCAGAATAGCACTAGACTTGGCCCAAGCTCTTTTCCCTAGAAACTTCAACTTATTTCATTTGGGGTAAGGAACTATCCATACTTTTTAAGAGCTTCCTGAGTGGTCTGAGGATGTGGCTCTGTATCTGTCTACTGTTCATGAGGCCCTTGGTTTGCTCCCTGATCCTGCCAAAACACAACGTACACATACTGGTCTTAGTGGAAGTACACATAGGCCTTAGCACATGGGCAGTAGAGAATGGAGGACCGTGGCTTGCTTACATATCATGTTAGCTTTGTGCATGGGCCATACATAAGATATTGTCTCAAAACCAAACCAAAACAAAATCTTCTGAGTGATCTTAACATGAAACCAGAGCAGATCGGCTTGGCTGCAGGGGAGCCTTACAGAGGATCCTAGACACGTGTTGTCCCACACTGACAGTGATTGCTCAGTAAGGACTCTACCACAGCACTCTGCTGCAGTATGAAATGGTGACTCAGAGACTTCAGAGCTGGGCCTGCCAGTGGCTCCTGTCTATGGCCTTCAATGCTGAGAAAGCCCAAGCTGGACGGTAACTCCCAGGAGCTTATGACAAGCCTGGACAACGTGGCAGGATCACTGTCTCAAAACAAGTGTTAGAACTTATTTTTTAATTTTTTTTTATTTTTTATTTTATTTATTTATTTTATTTATTTTTTGTTTTTTTCGAGACAGTGTTTCTCTGTGTAGCCCTGGCTGTGAACTTAATTTTTTAAAACGTTTGTTTTGTGTGTGCTGTGTGAGTGCCGGTGACAAAGTGTGTCAAAGGACAACGTGCAGGTGTTTGTTTTCTCCTTTCATAATAGGGTCCTGGAACTATACTCAGGTCACTAGGCTTAGCAACAAACACCATTACACACAGCCATCTTGTCGGTCAAGAAAATAATTTAAAAAGAATATTAAATCAGACTTCAAACCCTCTTGATGAGCCTTTCTAGCACTGCCCTGGCTGAAAGGAATCTTATCCATGTAGAGAGTACTTGCCTAGAATCAGGTTCTTAACAAGCTTCTGCTCATCCTCCCTTTTGTACTCCAGCATTCCTTGGAAATCCTTTTCTTTCCGGGGAATGTTGACTGGCCGGATAGGCTCATCGATGATCTGTCCCGGAGATATATTCTCCATCTGCCCCACTTTAGGAGAAACAAAAAAGGAGAGAAATGTTCATCAGGTAGGAAAACTGAGAGGGCTCCATGCTCTTGTAAAATAAGCGGACTCTGTAAGAACTGAAGCTCCTCATCTCTGCCTTTAGCTACGTACCCCCTTTAAGATGATTTTCTCTGCTCAGACTGGGTGAATAGCAAAATTAAAGGGTAATTTTGCTCTGACAGTCACAGACCCTGATAGACAGGTAGTAACATCAAAAAGCTACCCAAAAACTGGCAAGGATTTTTGTTTTGTGTCAGATTTACTTTGTAAGTATGCAAAGCACCACAGAAAAGTCCCCAACATAGACAATTTAATGTATTTGCTACAAATCTTTTCCAATCAAAAGTAGTTAAACACATTTAGACTTTTTCGTGCAGAATGGAAAAAGAAGGCAAGACTAGCAGAGCATGCCTGTAATCCCAGCTTTTAGGAAACAGGTGGATCAAGTGTACAGAGTCATCCTCAAATGTATAACCAGTATGAGGTCAGCCTCAGCTACATGACACCCTGTCACAAAATCATGCAAATGAACAAACAAACTTCCCAAATAGAAAGGAAACATCCTAGAGGGGATAGCAGAAGCATTATTTGGTCTAAGAATCCAATATCTAGTAATTAAAAGCAAAAGGGCATTTACTTAAAATTTATCATTATCTTGAGTTCAAAGCATATCAAGATAGCTGTTAAAATAGTGCTTATTAGCATTTATTGATGTGATAATGTCTAAAATCAGGTTTATAAGGCCTCATAAGGCTAACCCCTTTCTTCTGATTACTTCAGCCATGTGAAGACAGCTGAAGTCTCCTTTGGAGGACTATGTAACAAGACACCATCTGGGAAGCAGAACACAGGCCTTCCCCAGATGTTGAATCTGAAGACATCTTCTTGAACCTCTATAGCTCTGAGAAGTAATTTTCTGTGAGGACCACATTTACAACGCCCAGCCTGAGTAGCACAGACAGACTGAGTCAGCTGTCACTCAGCCCAGCCCTCTAATATGGGCATCCTTCTAGATCTTGCAGTAATCTACTTTCCTTTTCTAGATTCTTGCAAAATCAAAGGAAAAATACTCCTTAACATTTTTGTCCTGAAAAAGAAAAGCAATTCAAGAGTTTCTGAAAATTTGCCCTTTCTCTCCAAAGCACCATATTTAGCCAATTTTTGGACAATTTCTTACAAGTAGAAAAATTCTGGAAAGACTGATCTAGAGCAGAGAAATCAGAAGGCCAAGGTTCTAGATCTACTATCTAACAGGCAGGGTGTTGAATGCCGAGGTTCTAGACTTACTATGTAACAGGCAAGGTGTTGAAGGCTTGGGTTCTAGACCTATTATGTAACAGGCAGGGTGTTGAAAGCCAAGGTTCACTATTGGGTGAGGCAGACACCTAGCTGGTCTGCTCCCGTGAAGACACCATATCCTGAGCCATCCTAGAGGAACCACTGCACTCAGAGCAGCAGGATTTCAGGATCCCAGAGACAGCCTGAGTCCCAGGAGCTCTTCCACCCAGGAGTTCAGGATCACAAGATCACAGAGACAGCTGGACTCTGAGGAGTTGTGACACAAGTAAGATAACAGGACAGACAGGCTCCAGTCAGAGACAGTGAGTGCAGGTAGCAATAGAGATAACCAGATGGTGAAAGGCAAGCGCCAAGAACATAAGCAACAGGAACCAAAGTTACCTGGCATCATCAGAACCCAGTTCTCCCACCATAGCAAGTTCTGGACACTCCATCATACCAGAAAAGCAAAACTCAGATTTAAAATCACTTTTCTTGATGATGATAGACTTTAAGAAGGACATAAATAACTTCCTTAAAGAAATACAGGAGAACACAGGTAAACAGGTAGAAGCTCTTGGAGGGGAAACACAGAAATCCTTTAAATTGCAAGAAAACACAACCAAACAGGTAAAAGCATTAAACAAAACCATCCAGGATCTAAAAATGGAAGTAAAAACAATAAAGAAATCTCAAAGGGAGACTACCCTGGAGATAAATAACCTAGGGAAGAGATCAGGAGTCACAGACACAAGTATCACCAACAGAATACAAGAGATGGAAGAGAGAATCTCATGTGCAGAAGACACCATGGAAAACATTGACACAACTGTCAAAGAAAATGCAAAATGCAAAAAGCTCCTAACCCAAAACATACAGGAAATCCAGGACACAATGAGAAGACCAAACCTAAGGATAATAGGTATAAATGAGAATGAAGATTCCCAACTTAAAGGGCCAGTAAATATCTTCAACAAAATTGTAGAAAAAAACTTTCCTAACCTAAAGAAAGAGATGTCCATGAACATACAAGAAGCCTACAGAACTCCAAATAGACTAGAGCAGAAAAGAAATTCTTCCCATCACATAATAATCAAAACATCAAATGTACAAAACAAAGAAAAAATACTAAAAGCAGTAAGGGAAAAAGGTCAAGTAACATATAAAGGCAGACCTGCAAGAATTACACCAGACTTCTCACCAGAAACTATAAAAGCCAGAAGATCCTGGACTGATATCAAACAGACTGTAAGAGAACACAAATGCCAACCCAGACTACTATACCCAGCAAAACTCTCAATCCCTTTAGATGGAAAAATCAAGATATTCCATGACAAAACCAAGTTTACACAGTATCTTCCCACAAATCCAGCCCTACAAAGGATGATAGATGGAAAACTCTAACACAAGGAGGGAAACTACAACCTAGAAAAAGCAAGAAAGTAATCTTCCAACAAACCCAAAAGAAGATAGCCACACAAACATAATTCCACCCCTAATAACAAAAATAACAGGAAGCAACAATCATTTTTCCTTAATATCTTTCAACATCAAATGGACTCAATTCCCAATAAAAAGATGTAGACTAACAGACTGGATTTGTAAACAGGACTAAGAATTTTGCTGCATACAGGAAACTAACCTCAGTGACAAAGACAGACACTACTTCAGAGTAAAAGGCTGGAAAACAAATTTCCAAGCAAGTGGTTCCAAGAAACAAGCTGGAGTAGCCATTCTAATAGCAAATAAAATTGACTTTCAACCAAAAGTTATCAAAAAAAGATAAGGAAGGACACTTCATACTCGTCAAAACAAAACTCTACCAAGATGAACTCTCAATTCTGAACATCTATGCTCCAAATGCCAGGGCATCCACATTCATAAAAGAAACTTTACTAAACCTCAAAACACACATTGTACCTCACACAATAATAGTGGGGGATTTCAACACCTCATTCTCAGCAGTGGACAGATCATGGAAACAGAAACTAAACAGGGACACAGTGAAATTAACAGAAGTTATGAACCAAATGGATTCAACAGATATCTATAGAACATTTCATCCTAAAACAAAAGAATATACCTTTTTCTCAGGACCTCATAGTACCTTCTCCAAAATAGACAATATAATTGGTCACAAAACAGGCCTCAACAGATACAAAAAGATTGAAATAATCCCTTGCATCCTATCAGATCACCACGGACTAAGGCTGGTGTTCAATAATAACAAAAACAATGGAAAAACCCACATACATGTGGAAACTGAACAACGCTCTACTCAATAACGACTTGGTCATGGAAGAAATAAAGAAATTAAAGACTTGTTAGAAGTTAATGAAAATGAAGGCTTGTCATACCAAAATTTATGGGACTCCATGAAAGCAGTACAGAGGAAAACTCATAGCTCTAAGTGCCTTCAAAAAGAAACTGGAGAGAGCATACACTAGCAACTTGACAGCACACCTGAAAGCTCTAGAACAAAAGGAAGCAAATGCAACCAAGAGGAGTAGATAGACAGCAGGAAATAATCAAACTCAAGGCTGAAATCAACCAAGTAGAAACAAAAACTATACAAAGTATCAATAAAACCAGGAGCTGGTTCTTTGAGAAAATCAACAAGATAGATAAACTCTTAGCCAGACTAACCAGAGGGCACAGAGATAGTATCCAAATTAATAAAACCAGAACTGAAAAAGGGAGACATAACAACAGAAACTGAGGAAATTAAAAAAATCATCAGATCCTACTACAAAAGCCTATACTCAACAAAACTGGAAAATCTGGATGAAATGGACAATTTTCTAGACAGATACCAGGTACCAAAGTTAAATCAGGAGCAGATAAACCATCTAAAAAGTCCCATAACCCCTAAAGAAATAGCAGTAGTCATTAAAAGTCTCCCACCAAAAAAAAAAAACAAAACCTAGTGCAGAATTTTATCAGACCTTCAAGGAAGACCTAATACCAATTCTCTTCAAACTATTCCACAAAATAGAAACAGGAGAAACACTATCAACCAAATAACTCTATTAAAAAATGGGGTGTTGGCCGGTTAGCTTGAGCATGGGTGTGCGTGGGTCCTGTTCCCACGGCTCCTGGGAACAGAAGTGTGGGACTTTGACTGAGTTCACCCTATGTGGTGCTGGGCAGAGGCTATGGGGCTCCACCGGGCTCAGAGAGATCTCAGTCTCAGGTCCCATGGGGCAGGGCTTTTGAGTGGGGGTCTCTGGCAGCAGCTGACCCGTAGGTCAGTGGTCTATGACCTCGGGCTCCCATATGCCCCTGAGAGCCGCAGAAGAACAGAGACGAGGGTGCATACAGGGCTGGCCTGCAGGCGAGAGGAACGAAGGGGAGGGAAGCCCTAACAGCGCCCCACAGGTTGAGACTCTTTGTTATCAGGACTCGCTTGGCTGGGTCAGCTAGCTTGGTTGAATTGGCAACCTCCATGGAGAGAAGTCCTCATCGGGGAGATTAGGTGTCCGCATAATGGCTCATTAGTTAAAGGCCTTTTCCATGGTTCCCCATGGCAGGGTCCCAAAGACACGAGGAACTCCATAGTTCCAAAAGGTTTATTATCATGGCAGGAAGTAGATGAATCTGGCTGCATCCCCACAAAACTCAGGACAGACCTGAGTTAAATAGAGACGGAGGAGGGTCTGGGAAGGAATACTTAATTGGCTATGCCCTCTGGCCTTCAGGTAACTCATTAGTATGTAAATCTCTTGAGGCCCTGAGGCCTGTAGTCATGCCCTCTACCTGTGCTAGATGACATAAACCTCTCTTTGGGAGGGGCTGTAGGGACATTGCCCTACATGACTGAAAGGCGCAATGGAGGTCTTGGCTGCGCGTCAGGAGCCTGGGGTCTGGGAGTGAGGTCGAACACTTGCTGTTGTCCCGTTAGGGACCCGAGGTTTGAGGCCTGTGCTCGACCAAGCTATCCTTTCACGGTCCCACAATGGGGTACAGAGCTAAACAAAGAATTCTCAACTGAGGAATGCTGAATGGCTGAGAAGCACCTAAAGAAATGTTCAACATATTTAGTCATCACAGAAATGCAAATCAAAACAACCCTGAGATTTCATCTCACACCAGTCAGAATGGCTAAGATCAAAAACTCAGGTGATAGCAGATGCTGGCAAGGATGTGGAGAAAGAGGAACACTACTCCATTGTTGATGGGATTGCAAGCTGGTACAACCACTCTGGAAATCAGTCTGGCAGTTCCTCAGAAAACTAGACATAGTATTACCTGAGGACCCAGATATGCCACTCCTAGGCATATACCCAGAAGATATTCCAATATATAATAAGGAAACATTCTCTACTATGTTCATAGCAGCCTTATTTATAATAGCCAGGAGCTGGAAAGAACCTAGATGTCCTTCAACAGAGGAACAGATACAAAAAACGTGGCACATTGATACAATGGAGTATTACTCAGCTATTAAAAACAATTAATTTGAGAAATTCTTAGGCAAATGGATGGAACTAGAAAATGTCATCCTGAGTGAGGTAAGCCAATCACAAAAGAACACACATGGTATGCACTCACTAATAATTGAATATTAGCCCAAAAGCTCGCAATATCCAAGATACAACTCACAGACCACATGAATCTCATGAAGAAGGAAGACCAAAGTGTGAGTGCTTTGGTCCTTTCTTAGGAGTAACAAAATACTCATGGGAGCAAATATGGAGACAAAGTGTGGGACACAAACTGATGGAGGAGCTGTCTGGAGACTGTTCCACCTGATAGACACTGATGTGGATGCCAGGAACTGCATGCTGACAGGATCCTGATATAGCTGTCTCCTTAGATTTCTGCCAGAGCCTGACATATACAGAGGCAGATGCTCATAGCTAACCACTGAACTGATCATGGGGTTCCCAATGGAGGAGTTAGAAGACTGAAGGAGCTGAAAGGGTTTGTGGCCCCATGTGGAGAGCAACAATACAAACCAACCAGAGCTCCCAGGGTCTAAACCACCAGCCTGAGAGCACACTGGGAGGGACCCATGGCTCCAGCTGTATATGTAAGGGAGGATGGCCTTGTAGGACATAGGCGGGAGAGGAGGTCCTTGGTATTGTGAAGGCTGTATGCCCCAGTATGGGCAAATTCGAGGGTGGGGAGGTGGGAGTGGGTGGGTGGGGGCACAGCCTCACAGAAGCAGGAGGAGGGGAGATAGATAGGGGGCTCCTGGGTGGAGGGGGGGAAATGGGGAAAGGGGATAACATCTGAATGTAAATAAAATATCCAATTAAAAAAAAAAAGAAAGAAAGCCGAGGTTCTAGACCTACTGTATGACAGAAATGGTGTTGAAGGCTCAGGTTCTAGACCTATTAAGTAACAGGCAAAGTGTTGAAGGCTTGGGATCTAGACCTATTATGTAACAGGCAGGGTGTTGGGCAAATAACATAGTTTCTGGAGTTTTTTTTTTGTTTTTGTTTTTGGTATCAAAAAAGTTACTGGCTTCTAGGATACTTTCAAGTCTGACTTTTTTTTTTTAAATGAAAATCAAGATATAACACCCACTCCTGTATTAAAATAGAGCACCACGAAGACCAGATTTTGAAATACTATCTACTTAGCTGTATAATTTCTACTAAAAAATTATACATGTTGGCATTTTTTTTTAAAAAGTGTCTTTAATTAAACATAGCCCACAGGAGAGGCAAGAATCTTGCTATTTCAATTTAAGGCGAAAGGGTTTAAATGTTTTTAACACATTAGAAACCATAAATATGAATTAATAAACTTTTATTAGACAATGTTTTGTTGCACAAAGACTGGTATTTTTCTGTAGAACACAGATCTGGAGAGGAAGAGATGAGTGTCAGAAGAGTGTGTCATGTTTATTCACTACTTTGGAAGAGTGTGGACAATGCCTGGGCAGGTGCCCTAGGCACATGAGCCTATTTCATTTTATCATTGAGATGTAAATAATTTAACTCAAAATGTAAATTTTCTTAAGAATAAATATGACTTTTTCTAATTTAATCCATGAGCTGATAGCACAAATATTATTTTTTGTTTGGCTATGAGGACAGTTTAGCTGAAAAGTTTGACTTCTAATTGATAATGGCCCAAAATAGCATCTTGAAATATGTGAAACTTCTCTCTTCAATTACATTTCAAAGGTTGAGAGTAGCTCACTGGTAAAGCATACATTTTAAGAAAACTGATTTCAAATGTGAGATAAAAATGACTTTTATATTGACTCACATTCACCAATGTTGGCAAAGAGCCACTAGTCTATCAACCTCATAGGTTAATATCATTATAGCAGGGTTTTTACAAATGTTCTCCTGTCCTACCATGGCGTCTAGTTCAGTGTAGAAAGTTCTCTGTAAAAATGAACCTGAATTTTTAAGTACTGCCAATAAACATTATAGCTCATATATGTAAACCTGGAGTTTGAAGATTTTTCTTCTTGTATTTGTATGTATGGCATATGTGCATGTTCATGTATGCATGCATGTGGGTACACGTGTATATGTGAAGGCTCAAGGTTACACTGGGCATTTCTTCATTTCTCTCACCTCAGGTGTTGAGAGGTAGGGTCTCTCCCTGCGCACAGAGCTTGTTGTTTCAGCTTGTCTAGCTAACCAGCTTGTTGTGGGGGAGTCACCTGTTTCTGGTTCTCTAAACTTAAGAGTGTAGGCAGCTGTCATGCCTGACAACTTCTTATGCAGGATTTCAGAGTCTAGTCCTCATTGTTTTATAGCAAGTGCTTTACATGCAAAGGCATCTCCCCAACCCCTGGAGTTTCACAAGTTTTAATGTAATATATGAATCATGTAATGTTAAGGGTCTATACAAAATAAATGGCTATAAAGTAATTGTTCTGATATACAAACAAACATTTCAATATTTGCATATTAAATAGAGTAATACTCTCTTTGATGTTAACATCCATGGTACTATATGCTCTAAATATTTTTAAAACTTACTTATTCAGTCAAGAATATTTATAGAAGGCTTATCACAGATCAGAAACTATGCTCATTGTTGTAACTGTGAGAAATAAGAGGTGATTTCCATGCTCAGAAAAACATAGAAATCAGTAATTCAAACAGAAAAACTGCTAACATGTAAGAGTGAAAAACCATAGAAAGAATGAATCAAACACAGAAGGCAGGGTCATGAGGTTGGTGGTGTGATCAGGATGCTTCTGAGGATGTGACATGTGCCTTTTGTCCCAAAGAATGAGCAGGGCTTGACCAGGACTGCCAGTCAGACAGAAGAGCAGTGATGTGATGGGGTGGTGGGGTCTTTCTACCCTTTGTGGTATATAAGCATCATAAGGATGGCAATTAGAGACTATGAGAGACGGCCACGATGAGCATATCATTTGTGGTTAAAATGGTAAGTGCTTGCAGAGACTTAAAGGGAATTTTATCTTTGCAAATTTCCTGAGCAGTGATAAGGTTGTTGGACTTAGCAGTTGCTTTGGTCTCACTCACAGCTAGGTCTCAAGCACCTGTGCCTAACACCTAGGACACATTAAATAAACCTTACTGAAGGAACAGACGAAACAAGGTTAGTATGCTTCCACTGGATTTGTTTTTGCAAGGATCTCATCTTTTTTTTATGTAGAAATGATTAATTTTTAAAAATCATGTTTCTTTATAATTATAATTCATATTTCCCGATTAACTTTTTTGTTTTTATTAGATCATGAGTTCTAGAAGATACTCTACCACATTCCTTTTGTATCTCTAGTGGTAACAATTAGATTGTGTGTAGCATTTATATTGCTATTCTAGACATATCGCCCACATTAACTCATTCAGTTCTCACAGACCATGTTTGAGAGATGCCATCATTATTCCCAGTGATGATGTGGGAAAACTGAGGCATAAAGAGGTTCAGCAGCATGCAAATATTCTGAGCCTAGTAGGTAGGAGAGAGACAGGACTTGAATTAAGAAGCTGGCTCTAGAATCCTTGCTCTTAAGCACATGCTGTACTGTCTAGGGCAGACTCTGGCATATGTTAGGTGTCTGCTGAGTGAATTTTCTCCCTTTATAACTTACTATTATGTTATGATGAAAATTGTCTCCATACATAGAAGAAGAAATTTCCATTCTGCAGAGGTTAAGATTGTCAAAAGTAACTTTGGTTATTTTCTCTAAAAACTCACTTGTAAATCTCCACCAGGTCATTAGCAATGGAAATAAAATTTGACAAATGCTGTTAAAAAATGTTTAAGTACCTTCTAGTTCACCGATTTTTTTGGCAAAGACTTTCAGTTGTTTCTTCAGTTTCCGGACAGTTTTATCCTGCTTTTCAAGTTGTTCCATCAGATCCTAGGATCAAAATGAGAATTACGTCAGAAAGATCAGAACAGCCTCAGCACAGGCACAAACGGTGCACAGACGCAATCACAGCAACAACACTGTTAGTTTCACATAAAAGCTGCAGAAGAGCTCTCTGGTGGAGCCTCCACCTGGCTGAAACTGGCAGACAAAGGAGGTGCAGCTACAGTGAAGGCAAGGCTGAAACACACTGCAGTGAGCTCCTTTACAGCGTGATGGAAGTCTTGCAGAGACTCCTGTGGGGACAACTCAGATGCACTGTCACTTGTGAAGGGGACTGGACAACGATGAGTTTTGATGAGTGCATAACAATTCTGTGGGAGAGCTGAGGATGGCTGCACTTAGGGAAAGACGGGCCTCCATGATAAAGTGCAGCTACGCTTTAGCGGTTCTCAACTCAGCCTTCATGCTTAACAAACATGAAGAAATAGGGAAAATTGAAAGTAAGTTGAGCCAGGTGTTCTGGCATACACCTTTAATTCCCAGCACTCAGAAGGCAGTAGTGGGTGGATCTCTATGAGTTCAAAGTCAGCCAGGGTTACATATCAAGACTGCCTTAAAAAGCCAAGCCAAACAAAAGCAAATCAAACAACAAAAAAGTAAGAAAACAGAATAAAGAACTTTCTGCTACATAGCATAAAGGTACATGACTATAACCCAAGTACCTGGAAGTCTGAAAGAGAGGTGAATTCGCCCATACTGGGGCATCCAGCCTTCAAGGCCAGCCTGGGCTATGTAGTGAAAGCTTGTCTCAGGGTTGGGGGTAGGAGTGCGGGCGGGGATGGGGGTGGGAGTGGAGTTCTGCTGACATAAGACCCAAATGGAAGGTAATATAAAATACTCACAAATCTTATACAATATATATTTAAAAAGATGAATGTTGAGTGCCTAATGCAAAAAGTAAAATAGAGAGAAAAAAACCCTGTATTTTTTAAACAGAAGGTAAGACATTTGTGACTACTGGCTTCATTTAGTGAACAATTCTTTCAAAAGGACAGGCAGTTAAGACACTCAGTAAGGAAGAGGGAGGTGGGCATTACCAGACTAAGGAAGCTTAGAAGGGACCTTAGACGGGACGGACATGAGTCTGTGGAGCTGGCTGGTGGCTGCCACTAAGTTGCAGAGAAGAACAGCATTTGAAAACACTGATTCATTCTCTAGCTTGCTCAGGAGTGGGCTCAGACACCTGACTAGTGATTCTGAGGAAACAGCTGCTCACATTTCCAGTGCTAGGTTATGCTTCCTGGATTTTATTCTATCTTTTGAAATAAATTGCTTCCATCACACTGTAAGCCTTGGGTTAACAACAAACCAAACACAGTGGACACAGGACACCAAAAGAGAAGACACACTGGCTAAAGGTAGCTGTGAAGGTCAGGGGAAAGAGATTTTGTGAATAGTTTTGAAGAGACCTCCTGGGCAGTGACAGGCAACAGTGTGCTCTTCAGTTAGAGAAGGCTAGAAGTAGCAGAAGACAACGGAAAAGCACTGTGTTTTACATACAATTATCCTTTTGTAAAGGGAAATCCGAGAGGATTGATACTTCTTAGGGTCATCTGCATATAAATCCTCAAAATACTGAAAAAACAGGTACAATGGATATTTGTTTCTTGTGTCTTTGAGTAAATGCTACCTCTCAGCAAAATGAACTTAAGACACTTTAAAACACGTGTAATGAATCTCTACTCACAGTTTCCAGTTTATTCCCTGCCGTCACCATGTATAGATGAGTCTCTCTCTGAATGAGCAATGGAGACAGGTGACGGCCAGGGTGTTGTCATTACAGCAGGGAACCAGTGACCAGAGAAGGCTGACATTTCAGTCCCCAGCCCTTTACTCCTCCCTCATGTGTGACTCTCCCAAGCTGCTGCACTGCTCAGCAACCATCAGAGCAGCAAGGGCAAGAAAGGCAATGACATAAAAAGGCAGGAATGCTGCTAGCATTCCAGTCCTGTTTGGAACTGGTGGAACTGGTGGAACTGGTGGAGCTGGCGAGAGGCAGCATTGGGGAGACCTGTGAAGCCCGTGTGCTAGAGGAGAAAAACGCCATTCCTATGTGCACTGCTATGTGTTCAGTGTGTGTGAGCATGTGCATGTGTGTGTATGTGAGACAAAACTTCAGAAGCACTAAGCCCAGATGTATGATTACCTTAATATTCTGCTCAAGTGCATCCTATAAAACTCATAATTAAAACTGAGAAACTCTAAGTACCCCGAGAAGGCATACCCTTCCATACACTTGACTTTGATAATATTCTTTGAATTAGCAGTCAGTGTAATTAACGGCACAAGCAGATGATCTGCAAAGGATAGCCTAAAACCCTAATTGGAGACTTCTATTTACAGTATAAGGCTCGTTCATTTCGGAGTTAGATACAAAATAGTAATAGTACAGACAGGCTATAAGGCCGACACTTGATTAACTTAGTTAACAAACTGAGAATCTGCCACCCAGAAACAAACCCATTTCATACACTGCCTAGCATTTTAAGGCAATCATTCAGAAGCAAAGAATCTGTACACTGATCAGTCAGTATTAATCCACATATTTATCAATCCTTAATCATCAAAAGCATTGTTAGTTATATCACCAGCAAAGAGAAAAGACATAACTTTTGAAGACCATCTTCTGACTCAGAAGATGTCCCCATCAAATAGTGGGGTGCAGTCATTCTGAAAGAGCACGCGCACCATCCTTGCTCTTCCCCACACCCCTACCACAGAGTTCCACACATACATCCGACTGGAAAGAAAACACTTTTTCGACTCTAGGTAAAACATGGGTGAACATATGGTAGTAGAGAATTACCCGTGTTCTCAATTATCACTAATAGAATTAGACCTTCAGAGAAATTCAGACTTTTTTTTACTGTAGATCTTAAAAGGTATTACTTTTTCATCTGTCACTAGAGAACAGATTTTATATAAAAATGCATAATTATAATCTTTTACTGATTTTTATTCAGTAAGTATATCTGTAAAATTTACATAGATTTAAAAATTGCCAATATGTGTTCAAAGTTAAAATGTGAAGAAAGAAATATTGTAGAAAATATTTTACTTTGGTAAAAAAAATGAAATGAATAAGAAAAAAGAAAGTCTTAGAGTCTGTGTCAGCATTCAGAATCTGGTAAGGGGAACAGCAAAATCAACTTCCTCATTACCGTACAGGCTCTGCTTAAAAGAACAGAATGTGCTAAGCTCAATTCTAGTCCCACTGCCCTATTTTAGAAGCTCTATCCAGTGACAACTGCTTGGTTCAACCAAGAATCTTCCCTGGCTTGTCGGCTAGACAGGCTGCGTGGCATCCTCCTTGGATGCCTGGGATCAAAGGAAAACAATCTGTAGCTATGTCTTTCTGACATTCAAAGCCTAGCAGGTAGTCAGGTTACTTTCTTCCAGACATTCCAGGCCAGACCAGACATTCCATGTGAGGAGCTCAACTGCTCAAGAGACTGCTATGAGAAACAACCTGGGTACAATTTTATTATTTTGCTTCATTTCTACCAACACATTCATATTTTCCTTTCTGTCTCTATCAGGGACAGCAGAATGTCTTTCCCAAAAAGGAAAAACCGTGTTTGTCATAAAAGAACATATAGCAGACCTGGGCACTGCCCCTCTTCTTACCAGGTTTTCGTTGGTCAGCCGGGTGATCTCATGCTGCAGGCTGGCCTCAATGCGGGCCTCAGGGGGCAGCTGTAGGTTCTGGGCCAGCAGCTGCTGTTGCCGGTTGTTTTCTTCCTTTAGGCTCTGGATCTCCCCACGGAGGGCCTCAGCCTCATTCTCATGGCTCCTCTTCTGTGACTGTAGCTGGGATTCTAAGAGCCTGTAGAGAGGCCACACAGGTTTGTAGGGTAGATGGTTCACACTAATGGGTGCGAAGCTACATGCTCCTTTGCAAGAATAGGAAAACAGATACTCTATACCATCTGTACATCTCCTTACTCTAATAATGTGATGAAACTCAGATGCCAGAAATGGAAACGAATTTATCTATATTTATATCTTTTTTAATTGAATGAAGTTCTCTTTTAATTGGCAAAGACAGTATCATTGCTAATAAACAAAAATGAAGAGCTGCATTATGAAGTGCAAGATTACATACTCTCAATCTAATAAAATAGACCTTTAAAGATATTGTCAGGTTTCATGCAAAAGTAGAATCTGAATAATGTTTAATGTTGTCCACTTATCTAAGGACAAAAAAGGCTGATGCACTACTTGGAAACCCATAGATTTATCCAAATCCAGTTTAGTAGTTCCGTAATTTGTTAATGTGTGTGTGTCTGTGTGTGTGTCTGTGTGTGAATGTGTATGTACAGAGCTGTCATCTCTCTCCCCACGAAATTACATATCAGTAATGGAATCCTAACAAGATATAAAGTTATAGTCAAGAACTAACTAACATGAAGAAAAAGACATTTAGTCCCAATGTTGTCATTAACTGATGAGTAAAACTGATGCCATTGTGAGCAAATTATGAACAGTGGACTAAAATATGTTAGCTATTATGAAGTTTCAAGATGGAGTCAACCAACAACTATAGTTAATGCCAATGGTTATGGTTAGAACAAAGCAGAATAAGCAGAAGATGATTTAACGCTGTAAAATTTTAAATTTGTAATCACTAAAATAAACATTTTTATGGAATTTTTTAGATACTAGGGATTTTTAAGATTACTAGGGATGATAACTATGTTAAGAAACAGCTAATTCTATACATTTTGGTTTTTTCCTGGAAGTAAACTGCTGAGCTCAGGTGGTTATCCTGATTTCTTTGCTTTGAATCTCATAGTAATCACAGAGAATGTTGAATTAGGCACTTGCTACTACTCTTACACAGCCTGACAATAATGAGAAAGTGGCCACATCTATTGTAGGAACATGCATCTCAGGTTGACATTATTATAAATAAACTACTGTCCAGGTAACAAGGATCAGTGTCCATGCTTCAATAACTTGTGCTTCAGCTGCAAGACTGTCTTCCTCAAGCCCTAGAGAGATTCACAATCTTTAGATAGTCACTGCTGACAGCACTGTGGATTACAGGAAGCAACTATATTCACCTATAATCAACTTTAGCCTTAATAGTATCTGTTAGTAGAGAAAATTTTAATGAAGCTATTTGGCTGTAGATTCTAAGTTTTATTGAGACTAGTTGTCTCAGGAGGACAATAAATGCATAAAACGCATAGTAGTCAAAGTTGTGAGTTCATGTTAGTGAGAAAAGCAAGTTAATAACATTCCATTTTGAGGTGACATATATAACCTGTTGGCTTGTTTTAACCCTTCATAAACCAGCCAGAGCTCTCCATCCTCATTCAACTCCTGGTAATCCATAGTAGATGATCTTCCATGTAAAGAAACACAATGCAAAACACAAAAGGACACAGGATGGAAATGAGATGATGATGGTCAGGAAAAGCACATGATACTTCAGTATTTTACTAAGTGAAGAGGACCATTCTTTGTAATTACAAAGGACTTTGCAACATTACCACAAAATTACTCTGATTAATTAAAAAAAAAAAAAAGGTTGTAGGGGAGAGTAAGCAGTTGCATCATAGACAAACGAAAGGTCTGGAGCTTTCTGGTCTCCTGAAGAGAAATAACCCGAAAAGTGAGACAGACATTTACTTTCTAATGTTTTATGTGGCTAGCCAAATGACCTTACATATCAGGCATTACACTGAGGCTAACCATAACACACGTATGATGTGAACACTCCAGATGCCATATCTTTATGTGGCAATTTTCATAATCTATTTCAAAATGTAATTTTCAGTTTTCTGGATAGAATTTTTGTCAGCATAATAAAATCTGATTCCCCATGTAAACTGCTATACAAATTATTATGCAAATAACATAAGAATATATCCAAAGGTCTCAGCTTTTGACATGGTTTAAAATTTTTGGATAAAATTTAAGATCTGGAGAAACTGCCTTTGTATTAGAGACAGATCTGTAACCTCTTACTAAAATAGTGCAGTTTACAGTCAACATAAAGTTGTTAGAATTTTTCCTACCTAGGATGTTAACAATACATTTTGAGAATTTGCTAAATGTCAGATGCCATTCTTTATCCTTTCACTACCCCATCTGTTCTCCCCATCACCCAGGTCAATTTAATAGCTGCTAAGAAAGTATTGGAGTCTAGCGCCATGGGATTTCAGAGTCCAGGTTCTTAATCTTGATATACTTTTTTGCTATGTTTATATAACATGAATTTGAGAAGATTCTATTTTCAAGCTACCATCTCTTCCTAAAGAGTTATCTATTTTTGAGGTTTTATTTGAATTACTATAGTGTAACGACTTTATATATCTATTATATATACCTCAACTGCCAGGTGGGATTTCTCTCCCTGGATGCCTTCTTGTCTCCCAAAAGTCAGATTGTGTAAATTCACTCACCATTTACCCTGGTCTCATGCTCATGAAAAGGTAGCAGCACATCCAACTGCGTACCCACATCAGATGTGCCAAGCTTCCTATAACTCACTCATACACAACAAGCCACAGGTTTATTGACCTCATCACATATATACCTTTCCAAATGCCCCACCAGCTCAAGTCATTATGATCAGTCACTGGGTTATGGCAAAGACTCTTAACTGGTTTTGCGCTTTCAATCTTACTCCATTACAATTTGTTCTCAAATAGAACAGGAAGGGCCAGCTTTCTAAATCTGTTATTACATCATTCTTCTATGTAAAACACTTAAATTCTTTCTAATACCTTTAGACTAAAATTCAAGTATTCTTAGTCATTTCTCTAAGGAGCCTATCACCTCTGTGAGAAGGGACTGTATTTATTTGTCTTCCCACTATGTAGCATAGTGTCTGGCATGGAGTAGGCACATTTCAGACCTGTGGTGAATAAGTAGCTAAGTGGATGGATGGACAGCATTCCCTTTCTATAATAAGATACTCTTGAATATAAAAGTTTACAATTAATTCATAAATTAAATTTACACTTAACCAAATACCTATATAAGCATTCTGTACCTTTGCCTGTAACTAAAGAATGATCTAATGTTTCATAAGGTATATATATTTAATTTGTGGGTATTTACTAACTGTTTTTCTCTATGGTCACCACTGGCTATGCTCTCTCAAAATGGTCAGTGTGTAATTTTTTTCCGTACAATGGCATGTAAGTTTCTGTTCAGAAATGAAGTAAGGCTAAGAATTGCATATATGAGCCTCCATTTTCTCAGCCTTGAAGTTGTGGCTCCCTTCTAGAGTTGTAGGGTCACCACTGCTGGGATTCATTTCTGTTCGTGCTACATTTCAATTATTGAGTACTGGTAGCTGCCTCTACAAATCTTCAAATGGCCATCTTGAACCCTACTATGAAAGGATATACTCAGTATATCCCAAACAGAGCAATGGATTTTCTTTTCTAGGCAGCTTAAGGCCAATGTTCTTACAATAAACATATCTTCCCACAATGTGAGTTATATTTCCCCTGACACCAATCGTCAGTAAAAACCTGATATTATTAATGACATTTTAAATCAGTTTACACTAGAAACCTTGAAGATTGGCTGATGTCCATTAAAGCAATGGATCAATCCAGCAAGCTTGAAGACTCAGGTTAACACAGTTAAACCAAGATACATGGAGGGATCAACTTACCTGTTTGTTTCTTTCAAACCAATATAAGCTTGTGCTATTTCACCTTTGTCTTTCATTTTCTGTACATCTTCCAAAAGTATTGTGGAGTCTGTCATTGTGTTCTGAAGGGAGGAAATGACACATTTCCACATGAAGGCTCAGCTCAGTAGTTCTGGGTCACATCAAACTTTTTTTTTACTTCAGTGCTTAGTGGGTAGCACGTGCCACCCAGCCTGATGACCTGAGTTTAATTTCTAGAATCCATATGGTGGAAAGACTCTAGTCTCAAAAGTTATCATCTGAAATCACATGTGTGTCTGCACACACACACACACAGACACACACATTAAACAACTAACTTATTGCCTCTAAAAAGTAGCAAATTTAGCACCCCAAAAAGGTTCATTCTTTGTCTAAAAACCATGTCTTGTCTTTCAGTCAATGTTTGTTCTACGCTGGGTGTGGTGCTCATGCCCAGGCTGGCCTCAGAGTTCTATGTACCCAAGGATAACTGGGAGTTGGTCTTCTTGCCTCATCTTCCTCAGTGCTAGGACTTAGGCATGTCCCACTGAACCCGCTTAGTTTATGGGGTGCTGTGGATTGAACCTAGGGCTCTGTGCATGCTAGGCAAGGATTTTACCAGCTGAACTACATCTCTGGCCCCAAATACACATTTCTTTAGCTGTATTTTCATAAAGGGTCATTCTCATTTTTTAAGGTCTATAAGTATAACTCAGGAGGACTCATCTTTATATCAAATAACACTATACTTGAGTATCTTAGGACTTTTCTGGAGTGTTTTTGGACTTCTAGCAAATTAGGTTACTTGATCTGTTCAGCTAGTCTGAAGGCAGGGAAAGATGGGTATCTCCTTTTGCTGATGTCCTGGAGAATGAGCAACTGGTTCTTTCCTCATTCTTGCCTGTCTTGGCTAGAATTTTGGAGATGCATTTTGGAGATGGGGTTAGAGTTGTACTACAGCCCTGAGAAGTTTCTGACTCACTGTTCTGTGTGTTTCCCATATTCAGTAACTTGAATTCTGAAAGGGTTGCACCACATGAAGCATTCCATTATTGCCAAGAGTTATAAACAAGATAAGTGGAAAAATTCAAGCCTGCAACTCCACTAAAACACTTAAGTGGGGCTTGATTCTCAATCAAGAGGACCTGAGTTCAAATCTCAGGACCCATGTAACAAGCCAGACGTTCCATATATGTCTGGAATCCATGTTCTGAGTGGATGGAGCCAAGATATTACTAGGGTTCACTGGCTTCTAGCCTAGTAGAGGAAATGCAAGCCTCAGGTTACAAAGAATCCCTCCCTAAAGGAACAGATGGAGAGTAAAGGAGGACACACAAGGCTTTCTTCCAACATTCATTGCTACTTCCTCACATAAACACAATAAATAAATAAACAAACCTTAAAAAAAGAGAATAAAATAAAGTAGACTTGGTCACAAAGCACCAACTATACATACTGAACAGACCTCTAAACCATTCTTAGGATTAAACAGAAGTACTTAATAAATATTAAAAACATGTATAATTACCTTGTCATCCTGAAAAATCACATGTTGGCAAGCATAAAAATGCAGAAAAGAATAAATCTTTAGCTTCATGAATAGATTATTTTACTGAATCCAGATAAGAGTTCATTTAAAAGCTATGACTTGTTTTTTTCTAAAACTAACTCTAAATGAATTAACTTCACAGAACTGTCGTAGACAGTTAATATATGTGGATGAGATAGGAACTCCTATTTCTAATGCTTAAGTTCTTTCCTGAGTTGTTTTGTTTTAAAATGTTACTTGTTGTAAAATGTTGGGTGTGTGAGAGAATGTCCCTCCTGTTGATGTATCGGTGTGAGGTTCACCCTGTCTTTGAGAGGTCATGTAGTGGCCACTGGAAGGGCATTTGTCCAGAGAAAGTTTCCAAGAATCCTCTGGAGGTAGAGCAGACAAACCAGAGCTGGTTGGGCTACCTCACGGTCTAGCTCACTGTATGCTGTTCACCATTGCCTTGAAAACACGAAACTGAGAAACTCAGAATTACAAACAGGCACAGAGAATTGGGAAGGTCTCAATATACTGTACATTCTTCCAGCACAGACAAGGTGTGTCATGTAGATGCTGGGAATTGGGCAAGCAGAGACTGTGGTGAGGTAGGGCCAGCCCATTATCACAGAGCAGTTGTCACATGGCTGTGTGAGCTTAATAAGTGGGCAAGCATGGCACCAAACTATGTGCTCTACTAGTGAGTTTGCATTTATGCCCTTTGCTTCCTTTTTTATTTTCTAATAATTTTCACAAAAGTTTCCTATGAGAATATCAATTGCACTTCACAAATATATATACTTATTTACAAATTTAAAAAGAAAAGGAGAGACCATCAGTTGCTGAAAGAGGAAAGAATTTTGATTTAGTCTTTGTCCAGGAAGCATATAGAGCTTTCTTTTTAAGCCCAGCCTATTTAAGCCTTAGAACCAAATGAGACCGTACCAGGCAAGGTGACAGCATAGAGTGCTTTCTGTTGACCCCACAAAAATAGCTCTTCCTACCTTTTTCCTATTGACAGAACTCCCAGGAGTGAACAGAAATCATCTTGTATTTCCCATGAACTGATTTCATTTCTAATACATTTTTTTAAAAGTATCCTTTGCTCGTGGGAGATGAAACTTTGAAAGACACTTAGGAACCCAATGGCTTTTGCAGCTGCTCTTAAGTGTTTGTCTACTTACAAACTGGAGGAGAAGCTTAAGAAGAAATGGAGGCCAGTAACCATGCTTCATCCTCAACATGTGCACATGCTTACCTTGGGTTGGATGGCTTCTTTCTGGCTCACCAGCTGAGACCTCAAGATGAGGACTTCTTCCTTTCGGACATCGAGCTCCTCGCTCACCGAGGTCAGCTGTTCCATGAGGACACGGTAAGCAGGTGCACCTGGCGCAGTCACTTCTGGGGCACTTTTTTCACTGAGTGCTTTGCGTAACTCATTAAGCTCATTTTTCAGTTTTTTGTTTTCTGACTCCAGTTCTTGACGCTGAATGAAAAGATGAAAAAGTTTACTGTTGTCATCCTCATCTCAACATTGAAAAACTCAATCTCTCTTAAGTGATGGGAGAATTCTAGAAAGGACGTTAACCTCCACTCTTATGATTGGTCTCCCAGACTAAGTGTGACATCAGTGTGAATAGAACAATGTAAAAGACAGTTTGCATCTACAACCCCAATTCCAGGGGCAAATTTACTCTGATCTACTCGAGGAATACTCCCAGATGCAGAAATGGCTGAGTGCCAGTCCCGAGAAGCCCAGGTTTTGTTTGTAAGTATATATGTGAGGGTGTACAGCTGGTCAGGGTATTTCCAAGGACTGGTCGGCTGAGTGGACTCCTGAAGTCTTCAGCAGTGCTCTCTTTCAATCCTCCACTTACTGGTAGTCAATTTTGCTTTGCTCATTTAAGAGATGGAAAACAAAAAAATGCCTTTACTTTGATGTCAAAGATCTGACACAATGTGTCCCAAACTTAAACATGTATTACAGTCATTTGGAGTTCCTGTTAAAACACATATTTCTGAGACCCAACTACAGGGTTCTCACTTGATGTCTAGTGGTGTTAGGCCTAAAACTTTTGAACTTCCAACAAGGGACTAGGTGATACCAATTTTGCTAATATAGGACCAGCTTTGAGAACCACTCACCTAATACTGTATGAATCTGGGCCTAACTCATTTCATTTATCTATGTTTATGTGAGGCAGGGGATGTTTTAGAGAGCAGACTGCTACCCTATGCCTTTAGTCTGCCCCTCACCCTCAATTAGGTTTTTATAGTGCCCGATGGGAGCAACTGCACCAAGCAGTGGATAAGAGTTCATAATCTTTACTACTGTGGCTTGAATGGCTGCTACCTCCTATTCCTGTTCAGGGTGAAGTCCTACTTACATGAAAATGAATTTGTAAAAGCAAACTACATAGGCTAGGACTAGCACTTGAGTAAGACTTAAGCTAGAACCTTCAGCTAAGGATGTTCTCTGAGAAAAAGAAATTCTTCGTAGCTCTCTTATCAAAACAAAGTATTCAAAGTCTTGGGCTGAATTTTTCAATACCTTTAGGGACTCATATTCCAGTTCAGCACCTCTAATCTGTGGTCTTTCTTCTTCCTGGGGAGAAAAAATAAAGTAAAAACTTTATATTTTAATTGTCAAATTTTTACTATTAGAATATCTAGCTGCTTTACAAAATGCAGTGGCATGTCAAAGTCTTCACAGTTTTAATCAAATGCCGCATAGCTAAGGGACTCAGAGAATGTCCACTTGATCTTAGCCAATAGGCTGAGAAGCAATGAACTCAGAGCATATAAAAGGCTACAGGGAGAGCCTGGTCTCCCTGAGCCGCCTCAGTCCTGGGACAGGCCCCTGCCGCTCACCCTTGCCTTGCTGCGGAGCACCTGCTCCTCCTTTCGGTCCAGCTCATCCTGCATCAGCTGCTTCTCCTGTTCCAGCTCTGTGACACGCTTCTGGAGCTTAAGGAACAATGACATATCCAGAGGCACCTTCTTCTCAATTGGTTCCTAAAACCCAGAAACCATAGGAATCAAGCAAAGCCAGAAGACTCACAGGTCAAAGAGAAAATACTTCAACAGTAAGATAGTCAAACACAGAAGAAATGTAAACATCCAAAGAGCAAAACCAAACCACGTTTGTCCTAGCTAATGATTGGAGAAGTGCAAGTTGAACAACAGTGAGAGACTATGTCTCTCTTATCTGTCAGATAGCTCTGAGGTGGCATCTCAAAGTTAATAATGTCCCATGTTAGCAACTGTGTCTCATATTATATTGGTGACATATAAAGAAGCCTGTGGAAATCTAGGAGCATTTATTAAAATTTAAATGTGTATTCACACCCACCCTAACAATCTAAGAATTAAGACTATAGGGCCAGGGAACTGACTCAGCAGCCCAAAGTGCTTCCTGTAATTGTTTTCTACTTATCTGTCTAACTGGATAGTCAGGTGAACCACCAGCTCTTTAGTCATTGTCTTCCTGATGCGCAATGAGATGGTATCTAATCTCCATTACTGAAATACACATCCAAGAGCATAACTATCTCAACATAACACTTGGCAGTCTGGTGGGCTGGAGTAACTTCCACTTACATCAATAACAACAAGGATTCCTGGGACAACAGTCACTTACAAATTTTTTTTTCCAGATTAGTTGATTGCCCAAAGGTGTCACTTCAATGTTGTTTTAAATTTTGTTCTTTGGCTTTTCATAAAGTTAAAAGGGACATGTATGGGGGTCACAGGAAGAAAACTTGTAAGAGTTGGTTCTCTCCTTCCAGCATAGGTGGTAGGGCTAGAACTTAGGTCATTAAGCCTGCACAGTAAGCACATCTCCCTCTGAGCCATCATGCTAGCCCACCGAAAGTACCTGCAAACACTAGCATTTTAGATGATTTACAATGAAACAGTCCATTTAAGTATCTTGATATCTGTTCTTTTATTAGTGATGCACATGTCCTTGAAACTTTAACTTTCAAAAAACTGTAATAGAATCTTCCATTTTATAAATGAACATAATGAGTAGTAGTTCAACTCATGATACTTAAAATGTTATTAACTGGAAATCATGCCTTTGGATTTTGAATGGGCAATTAAAAAGGAATCTTATTAAAATAGAATGGGGTAATTTCTCAGTTATCAGTTAATGCTATATACAGAATCCATTGACTGCTAGGCTGAGAACAAAATTATATAGAAATGAGTGTGAGAATAGGAAAAGAGCAGGGCACAGAAGACAACATTTGCCAATACAGGACAACTTGAGATGTAACGAATGGTAATCGCGCCAGAATGCCCAGACGATGTCCTTAGCCCACTGGCGTATCTACTTACAGCACGTACAGAAGTCATTTGACTTCTCTGGACCACATGAGAAAGGAGGAGGAGCAGACCATTTGGATAAGTGGAGTTGTGGGGTCTTTCTTTCCTTCTCTTTTTAGGAAGGACTTTGTCACCCAAGCCTTTACTGAGTGAGTCAAACTGTGAAATGGACCTTAAAAATAATACCAATCTCTTAACTGAAGATAATCATTATTTATTAATAAAATTACCACTACTGGTTTGGCAAGGATTTCAAAATTCTCCTGCCATAACTTAGGAAGTCATGGTGACCCTTTCCCTAAGTTTGACACTAAGGAAGTTTATAAATAAGGCAGGACTCCAATAGTTGATTGATGCAGGGATAAACAATGTTTCCAAACCAACACAGAGAAGCCCTACAGATGCTCCGAGGGCTCTAGGGCAATTGCAGCCAGCAGCTGAGCTATCTGCAGAAACTGCTCAGGTGTACAGCCATGATAGGGGCAGTAAAGAAACTACTGCTATGAAACTTACATTAAGATTATAATGTGGGGCTGGTGAGATGGCTCAGTGGTTAAGAGCACTGACTGCTCTTCCAGAGGTCATGAGTTCAAATCCCAGCAACCACATGGTGGCTCACAACCATCTGCAATGAGATCTGATGCCCTCTTGTGGGGTGTCTGAAGACAGCTACAGTGTACTTATAATAAATAAATAAATAAAGTTTAAAAAAAAAAAAGATTATAATGTGGCTTTAATCCCAGCACTTGGGAAGCAGAGGCAGGCGGATTTCTGAGTTCAAGGCCAGCCTGGTCTACAGAGTGAGTTCCAGGACAGCCAGGGCTACACAGAGAAACCCTGTCTCGAAAAACAAAACAAAACAAAACAAAAACAACAACAACAACAACAAAAAAGATTATAATGTGGGACTGGGGATATTGCTCAGTGGCAGAGTACATGCTTGCCACATATAAGGTGCTTGATTCAATTCTAACACCAAAACAAATAAAAATTAGTGTATTTGCAAAGACATGTGCAATAAGTACATATGGGTACAACTAATTAAGAATACATAAACCAATTATTAGAAATGCTGCCTATCAATAGAATCATGTACATCCTACTTTTAGTGAGAGATAAATGTACCTCTGTCCTTGGTGCAATGTCTTCAGTTTCTGCAAACTCAGAGCTGAATGTGTATTCAGACTCATTACTGCTGTGGGTAGAGTCTGTTCTCTTGTGTCCTGGCTTAGGCACATTCTGGAAGGTAAACAACCCAAGTACAATTCATATAGCATAATGGAACTATGCACAATGGAAACAGCATCCGCAATGTCTTCATTGTAATCTTTCTTTACTCAGTGATTTGCACTGGTGGCTAAATGCTCTAGGGTTCCATCATGTCTTGACAAAATTCTTATAAGGGGGTGACCTTCCAGTGAGAAGCCTGTGCCAGCAAAGCAGGAACTGTAGATATAAATGACCTGTGACTGCCGGCAGGGTACCCAGGTTAGAACAGGTTAGCTTTGAATTTTCTATGTAGCTGAAGATGACTTTGAATTTCCGATCCTTCTGCCTCCACCTTCTGAGTATTGCATGAACTACTACACCTTCTTTATGAGTGCTTTATGAGTGCTGAGGATGGAATATCGGTCTTTAGATCCATGCTAGCGAGGACTCTACCAACAGGGCTTCTTCAAGCCCCTCTTTGGGTTTTTAAAGTTTGAGTTGTTCAGTTACTTTGTTCAAGTAAGAGTTTTGTATCATGATAAAATAAAGATTACCAGAAAGTTCATAAAATATGCTGAACAACAACAGACATAACCATTCATTACATGGTAAGTGAGCATAAGTGGCTAAAAAAATTAAGTAGGAGTTATATAGATGACTATAATTTCTGTCACCTTTACATATGACAATCTGTACAGTAAGCAGAGGGAATAAGTACAAGACAGGTAAGCTAGATGCTCTCAAAATTCCCTGTGAACCCTGATGATGGTGATTCGGGAGATCTTGGAGATACTTTTAGGGTACATGATTACTGTATCAATGGGTGCTTAGAAAACTCAGGAAATGAAAATTTAAGCAGGACATCCCATGATAGCCTATTGTACCCAATGCACAGAGAAGACTCAAAGAATCATCTCGCTTCCAGTGGTACTTTGAGTAGCTTTCTAAGTACCAGTGGCCATCAAAGTATCCAGTAAGATCCAAAGCTTAGTCCTAACTATAACAGAAACACAGATTAACCATTAATGTGGTACAATTTTCCAATAAGTAGAGTTAAAAAAAATGTATCAAAGAATGGACCTGTGGGAAATCAGAACACTGTGGGAGAGGAACAGAATGCTCGGGAAAGCTGTAGAGGACAGAACGTGAAGGAGCAGAGGTTGTAGTGGGGCCTAAACAGCCTGGGGATCAAGAAAGACAAGGCTCAGGCAAAGTTCTTCAGGTTTATCAATCATGGATCATAGTGGTCCTCTTCTATTGTAAACTAGAATGGACTAGTAAGGTGCAGAATAATCATCCAATGTGGGATTTAAATGTGCTTTTTGACTTCCCTTATATCAGGTTTTCTCATCTGTGAAGCCTTGCTAACACTAGTTCGTTATGTTTTAAAGACCTCTGTCAATCAAATTCTTCTATTAACAAAAGTTGAAGTAAATATTCTATCCTATAGGTACCAACTTATTTCACTCTTTACAAGATCTATTTTAGGGCATTCTGGCCACTTGCTCTACTAGGTTACCTTTAAGGAACAAGAGCGCCAGAGGAATCAGCTTCCTGATAACAAAATGAGTAGAGCAACTCTATATGACAGAAGAGCCTTTGGAACAGCGAACATAAAGTACTCTAAACAGGTACTAAATTTTCTCTCTATGGGAATTTAACTTGGAAATTATAAGATCTAGTGAAGAAAATAGTCATATAATAAAAATATAATATGAATATACTAGATTTACACTGTCATTCAATGTAGGAAGCAGAGTCTTGATATACCAACTTTATACTATCTTATAGCCCCATCTTTAAAGTATTTAACCTTACTGAGGAACTTATAGGTAAAGTTGCATGATTTCTGGGATTTACTTTAAATGTAACCTATGAGATGGTAATGGGTAGAAGAGAAAACAGAGATATGTTGACTATTTGGGAACTGGGTGATAGGTACATGTAGCACATGGAGGCTCATTCTGATTTTACTTACTTTTATATAAGACTAAAAATTCTCATTAAAAGAAACAAAAAGCAGAACCCACATATCAGGGTTTATGCCTACAGTCCAGCACTTAGGAAGTAGAAATAGGCTCATGAGCCTAAGGCTAGTTATGCAGCAAGACCCTTAAAAAAAAAAAAGCAAAACAAACCGACAAAAGAGTGCTGAACTCACCAGCATCAGGGTCATCTCTTCCTTGAGGTCATCATAGCGCTCCTCCAGACGACTGAACTCATTCAGAAGGTTCTGGTACCTTAGCCTTTCATCATTCAGGTCAAGCTCCAGTTGTTTTGTCTCTTCCACTAACTTCCTCTCCATAGTTTCTGAAACACATAAGAGGATATCAAGGATCAGGGACTGGTAAAATGGCGACAGGTGACATGTCAGGCCACAAAGGTGGTAAAAGAAAACCTTTGAAGCAGTCCAAAGAGACAGATGAGGAAGCCTGGCCTTCCATCAGAAATCAAAGTGTAACAGAAGCAGTTCAGGGGCTAAAACAAAAGTCCCTGAGCAGGGTCCCTGGCCCGATGAGAGTAAATCAATAAAAAAGCTGTTCCTTGTGCCACAGATGACGGCAATTTCATTCTTATCATCGAGATTGCATCTTTTATTCAACCTAGGATGAAGTATTGCCCAGGAATCTGTTCAATATTATAATAAACTTTATAAAACAAAACAGAACAAGCACAATCCTCCCTCAAAACTGGAAGGGGCCGTGTATACAAAAGTGACTCCATAGAATTCAAGAATGTAAACAGGTGCACTGACTTCTAGTTTCTCTTAGTGAAATTGACTTTTAGGCCTGTGAGAGAATTTTGTGAATACGGGAGAGAAGAAAGTATGACCCCAAATTAAATCACTATGACAGCCTCATCTATGGAGCTCTCCATGTACTACAGCTTTGGTCCCAGTACCTCATGTTCCACACGTTCCTATTTGTTTGTTTTCAGAGACAGTCTTGCTATGTAGTCCTGTCTAACCTGGCACTAGAGCTATGCAGTCCATCCTGCTTCAGTCTCCTCAGTGCTAGGATTATGGGTGTGTATCACTACACTGCGATTACAAGAAAATCTGGATAAACTTCCACTACATGTTTTTCTAGTAAGCAAGAGTAAAACAAAACAAAGAAAACTACATCTATATATCAATAGTATTCTTAGGTTATTCATATAACTAAAGCAGTGACACATTTTTTTTATCCCATAAAATCCAATAAAATATTTTAGTGTGTGTGCGTGTGTGTGTGTGTGCGTGTATCTTACTGTATACATGTGGGAGCCAGAGGGCAACTTATGGGAATCAATTCTCTTCATCCATCATGTGTCTCTGGGATTGAATTTACGTCCTTAGGCCTGGTGATGACCCATCTTATTTACTATGATATTCATAAATTATTTTGGCCAAATAATGATTCAAAAAGCCATTCTTCAGGAGAATGGTGCCTTTTAAGGAGCTTGGCCGTCCTGCCCTATAGTTTCTGTCTGTGTGTCAGTGGTTCTGTCATATACTCTTCTAGTACCCTGAAGTCCTGCCATCCATTACTCTCCACTTCTAACTTGAGTGCTTAGGTGCTGTTCACTGTGCTATTTACTTCCTCACCTCTCATGTGCTGCTCAAGGAACCCTAACTTTTCCACTTACCCACCTCACTCTGCCTCTTCTCCCTGTAGCTGGCTTTTGGCTGGACATAGTCTAGAGTTCAGATATTAGTCACTAACTGCAGGTAACAAGAAATAAAGAAGGTATGTGTGGGGGCTTGGCAATGAAGAGTACTGGCCCTCTTCCAGAGGACTTAGGTTTAATTCCCAGCACCCACATGGTGGCTTACAATCTGTAACTTCAGTTCTGGGGGATCAGCACCCTCTTCTGACCTCCACAGACACTAGGCATACACAGTGGTACATAGGTGTAAATGCATACAATACACCCATATACAGAAGTGTGGAGAGAATCTCTTATAAACATCACCTGTCAATAAAAAACAAATGTCCAATGAGCTGAGGCAGGAAGTAGAAGGTTGGACATTGGCAGGAAGAGAGAGGATTCTGGGAAATAGTAAGAGATAAAAGATAAAAGAGAGATGTGAAGAGAGTCCTGAGAGACAGGTAGATGAGCCCAGGGAGACACTGAGAGGGAGAAGTGAGCCAGGACTGAAGAGAGGTAAGTAACCACATGGTAGACAAAGAAAAGTTTAAACTGGTTAAGTAAGTTATGAGCTAGTT
Organism: Grammomys surdaster; assembly: GCF_004785775.1. Lineage (NCBI taxonomy): Eukaryota > Metazoa > Chordata > Mammalia > Rodentia > Muridae > Grammomys > Grammomys surdaster. Next base: position 2,025,428 of record NW_021604676.1, on the reverse strand, counting down.
AGAGAACAAGCTAAAGCTAATGACATAAGCATTTAATAATAAATAATTGGTCTCAGTCATCATTCTGGGAGCTGGGGCTGGAAAAGGAAAACTTGGAATTTAAAAATTATTTTTACACATAAACTTAAATTTAAAAAATGTTTTTAAAAAGAAGCTATATATTATAACCTAGTAACTCAGACAGTTACTTTTGCAATATCAGGTTTCCTACCACTATGCTTGCTCTTTGTATTCTTATATTTCATGGGTTGCTCTCAAACTGCCCTACCTGCTTCTATTGCTCTATCATTTGACTCTCTTCCAGCTCCGTGAGGCACACATGCAAGAGCCTTGTCACTACCATTCCCCTGATGCTTCCACAGTGCCTTCCTAGGGGAGGGGTTCCAGAATTTATAAATTAATAAATGAGAAAAATTTCCCAACACACTCTATAAATTGTCCTTTATTCCCACCAGTTTACAGCCACTAGTTCAAGTCTTCCAGAAACACTTTCTAGGCAAATCCATTCTTTATACCTAGAATCAATTAAAAAAAAAACCATTGTATATTTTCCAAGAAATGTTTTCATCATTCTGGATTCCTCCCTGACAGGCTACATCTGAGAAGCCTTCTTTCCATACTTCAGTGACTATTTTCTTTTGTCCCTTTTAACATTTTCTTCTGGCTTCTTGTCTTTCACTTTGTTAAGTATTAATTTCAGAATTTCTTCTTCTTCCTCTCTATCACCTTTAATCAGAAGGAAAGTACAGAAAGTTCTTATCACCATGGTCTTAAGGGAAACCTTTCAGTCATTCCTTACTACCTCTCTGATCTTTACTCTGGATTATTTTCAGAATACCTCCATCTGCCACGGTGATAAGACACTGAGTAAAGGGTTTTCTTTACCTTCAGTCCATTTTTTAGGTAAATAAGGCAGGAGCTCAAGCAGAAACCATAGTGCTTACTGGCTTGCTTATAGGCTGACATTTAGCTACCTTTGTTTGTACAGCCCACATCCAACTGCCTAGGGATGGTGACACCCAAAGTGGGCTGAGCCCTCCTACAGCAGTTAGCAATTAAGAGAGTACGCTACAAGAAACATGCCCACAGGCCAATCTGAGGGATTCCTTTTATTTATGAGTATTTTAATCAATCCCATAATCAAAGAATAAATGTACATATTTACTTAGTCCTTTATTTTAAAAATTAGTTTTCATGTTTTGTTAGTAAAGACAGTTGAACTTAGTAGGATGACACTGTTTTAGTAAGATATAAATAAATGAGGCCTAGGACAGTGTATGTTCTCACTAATTAAAGATGCTTTAATCTGATAGAAGAGAATATGGAAAAAATGGTCACCAAGGACTGGGAAAGCAGGGGCAGGGAGTGGGGGGAGGGGAGCTGGAGAGAAGTTAGATTAAACACTGCTGAGCAGAAGAGTGGGAAGGATGCTCACAAATAGAAATGACAGCTTTTGAGGCAATGAAAATGTTAATTATTTTGATTTGATCATTACATATATTACATATATACCAAATTATTGTATGTTCTTATAAATGTTTACAATTATGTCAGTTTGAAAATATACAAATAGCCAAGTGTGGAGGCACATCTGGAAGGGTGAAGCAGGAAGACTTCAAGCTCAAAGCCAGTTCTGGTAGTACATCAAATGCACAGATGTATGTTTGTGTGTGCATATGTAAAAGAACACATAAATATATATATATATATATATCCATAAACTAGCTCAAAATTCTTATTAAATCAAGAGAATCCTATAAATTAAAAACATACATATAAAGCAAAAATTTTAAAAAGCTACATATGATAATGCTGAATGTAATTTCATATTGGCACACAGAGACCAGAGATCAGGTTTGTTCACTAATTTTATTAAACTATTTGGGACTTTTGCTTGTAAATGTACAGAGATACAAATGATAGACAACTTTTAGAACTTATTTCAGTTCTAAGCAATACTGTAACTGATAACATAATGTCAAACTTACAAAATCTAGGATTGAAGGTTGTTGTATACTAGGTTGAGACCACACAAGCCTTACCTGTCATCTCTTTAGCCTGCTCCACAATGAGGTGATTGAGGGTCTCCTTTTCCTGCTTCAGCAAAGTGTTTTCTTCCTTCAAGTTTGACACCAGCTATAAAATGAAACACCAAGCTGAGAGGGCTGCAGCAGACCGAGATATCCCATATGACAGTCACAGATTCTGTGCCTCATGACTTCATCTACTTACATCTTGTCACCTGTCACACTTGTCTCAAATTTACCCTCTCCAGAGAAACTTCATGAAAACCACCTCCAATAGAGGCCTTTTCTCTGGGCTGTTGCAAGATTCTGCATTTGCCTCTTTAGGTCCTTATGAATGCCTTATTTTTTGTCTTCTCCAATGGACTAGACATTTCTTGGAGGACAAGGACAGTGATAGAGCTCATTTGACTTGGTACTGTGAACACATAGCATCTGGCTAGCATCTAGTAAACATCTCTTCTCAAAGTCCTGTTCTATCTGACAGAACACTCTGACCAAAGGCAACTTGGGGAGGAAAGGGTTTACTCCATTTTACATGTCCAGGTCACAATCCATTCTCAGGGGAAGTCAAGGCAGGACTCTGAAGTAGCCATGGAGTTAAGCTTGCTTCTATGCTCATGTTCAGCTATCTTTCTGATGTATCCCAGGCCCACAAGCCCAGGGATGTTACCAATCACAGTGGCCTGGGCCCTCCCAATGTCAACTAGCAACTGAGAAAACTCCTCACAGTCATGTTCAAGGAAACTGTGATAAAGGCAATTCTTTGAGACTCCTTTTTTTTCAGTTTGACAAGTTGACAACTAAGATTAGTCATCAAACACCTTTTCACTGTACAACCAGAACATGGCAATTCAAATGGGCAGATTAAAGAGATTAGGAACATGAGTCTTTCAAAATAATGTTTATGTGTATGTGTGAGTGCATGCCTCATGTGTGTGTATCCATAGCCAGAAAATAGTGCTGAAGCCCCTAGAGCTGCAATTACAGATGTGTAGTCTGGGAACTAAACTCTTGTCCTCTGAAAGGGCAAGAGACATACTTAACAGATAAGGCATCTCTCCAAGCCCATGAATTCTTTTAAAAATATAATCATTTTTATTTATTTTGAAAATATCATGTATGTATACAATGAATTTTTACCAAATCCACACCATGCTACTCTTCTTAGATCTCATCCCTAACAACCCTCTTTCAACTTTATGTTCTTTTTTATAAATACGGATGGAGGGCAAGTCACTGCACTGTAGGCAACCTACCAGGGGCCTCATCCAGAAGAAAACTAATTCTCCCTCTCCCAACAGGCATCAACTGCCAAAAGCTCCTGAGCTTTGGGTAGAGTCTTGTGAACTTCTCCCTGACTTCTACCAGAATGTGGACTGGCCAATCTTGTGTAGGTAGCTGCTGGGTTTTCATGAGTTCAGTAGTAATGCAATATCCCGAAGACATTGTTGCCAGGTAGTTCTCCCTGGCCTGTGGCTCTTATAACCCCTTCACTGAGTGAAAGCTTTCTAGCTTTAGAAATTCACTGAGGGCTTTCTGATACTCCCATTTTTATATTTAAGAGATATTTTTCTATGTGATACCTTCTAAGAATTTCATAAGAATGGATCCTTTTTAAAATTGGATGTTTATATAAGTACTGACTTTAGAATAATATTGATGTATTTATTTCCATATAACTTCATGCTTAGGAAATGAAGGAAACTGGGGTACATACCTTTAATCCCAGCACCTGAGAAGCAGAGGCAGTCAGGTCTCTATGAGTTTGAGACTAGTTTGCTCTATACAGTAAATCAAGGGCATCTAGGGCTACATAGTAAGACCCTGTCTCAGAAGAATTAAGTTAGAAGGTATATGATATATACATGGGAGAAGTGTGTCACTGTGTAGGCAAGCTTTGAGGGCTCCCAGTGCTCAAGCATCGCATAATACAAAAGAGAGACCCTCCTGCTGGCTGTCTTTGGATCATGATGCAGAACTCCCAGCTCTTCTAGCACGATGTCTGCCTGGATACTGCCATGCTTCCCACCACCAGGATAATGGACTAAGCCTTTGAAACTGTAAGTTAGGCCCAATTAAATGTTTTCCTTAATAAGAGTTACCTTGGTCATGGTGTCTCTTCATAGCAATAAAATCCTAACTATGACACAAACTAAGACAGTACATAGATATTAATTTCACTGTTGAAACATTGCTTTGTTTCTGTTCTTACTAGAGTTAAATATTCTGACTCCAAGACTACAGCCTATTTGTTGATCATGGGTAGAGGTATTTAGGAAACATTGGTACAAACAGTAAGCCCAATAAAACTTGCAGTATGTCTTTGAATAAAATGACTGTAGACTCACACGGACTAGGTCAGGATGACAGCATTTACTTTGTTACAAGAGGTAATGGGGATAAGAATATCGTTTCCTACCTGATCAGTTTCTTGTTTGTATTTATCTGCTCGTTCTTCAATGGACTTTTTCTCTGATCGAGTTTGTTCCAGGTCTTTTCGGAGTTTTGTAATTTCTTCCTGCAGACTAAGGACCCGCCCAGTGGCAACCTTAGCTTCCTCCTCGCTTAGCTGAAGACGTCCTACATCATTCCGTAGTTTTTCAGTCTCAGAGTTGTATACTCCTTCCAGATTGGTCAGTTTCTCCATGAGGCATTTGTAGTCTTTATTCTTTAAATACAAACATTAATAACAATAAGTAAATATTAATAATATGAATGACCAAATGTATGCAGTGAGGAAACCATTACATGCCAATTAATTAGATTCTTCTAGGTTTTTCCCTCTGTTTTGTTTTGGAGAGCGGGTCTTACTATTTAGGCCAGCTATTCTGGAACTTATGATGCAACCCGAAAGCCTCTAACTCCTGCTCCTCAGATTATAGGTGTGTACTAACAAGTCCACTATGAATTATTTTTTCAAGAGGAGGTCTCACTATGTAACCCTGGCTGGCCTGGAAGTCACTATGTAGACCAGGCTGGCCTCAAACTCAGAAAGATCCACCTGTCTCTGTCTCTGCCTCTGCTCGAGGTGCTTGGATTAAGGGCAGGTTACGCTATGATATTCCAGCTATAAATTCTTATGACAGCATCACAGCATCGAGATGGCCAAATTTGCTGTACTAAAATGATCATAATAAAACCTTTCATTAAAAACAACATTGAGGCCAGGCAGTGGTGGCACACGCCTTTAATCCTAGCACTTGAGAGGCAGAGGCAGGCGGATTTCTGAGTTCGAGGCCAGCCTGGTCTACAGAGTGAGTTCCAGGACAGCCAGGACTACACAGAGAAACCCTGTCTCAAAAAAACAAAACAAAACAAACAAAAAAACCCACAAAATTGAGCTGGGTGTGGTGGCACATTCCTTTAATTCTGGCACTTGCGAGGCAGAGTCAGGTGGATCTTTGTAAGTTGAAGGCCAGCATGGTCTAAATAATGAGACCCTGTCTTAAACAAACAAACAAACAAACAAACACAAATGAACAAATGACAATAAAACATCAGAACCAGGACAGAATGGCAACACACTTCCTTAGTGTAAGTAGGTAAAGATATGGGTATTAATTCCTAACCTGCTTGGCACTTTCCAGAATCTAACCAATGGCTTCTTTATTATACAAATAAAGAACAGCACAGAGAAATTAATTCTGTTTTATATAATATACAACAAAGATTTGATTTTCTCATAATCACAGAGTTTTTCAGTAAATTCTTAAGTTCCTAACTATTTTGTAAAGCTTTATTTATTTATTCATTTATTCATTCATTCATTCATTCATTCATTCATTCATTTTTGTCTGTATGTACATCTGCACACCAGAAGAGGGCATCAGATCCCATTGGAGTACAGTTTTATATGATTGTGAACCACCTATTGAGATGGTGTTAGTCATGTCAGTGTCATGTCACTAAGTTTAATGCTGCTGGCTTTTTTTTTTTTTCCGAGACAGGGTTTCTCTGTATAGCTCTGGCTGTCCTGGAACTCACTCTGTAGAGCAGGCTGGCCTTGAACTCAGAAATCCGCTTGCCTCTGCCTCCCAAGTGCTGGGAACTGCTGGCTTTTTTAAGCTTGCTTTTTTTGTTTGTTTGTTTGTTTGTTTTGTTTTTAAGCCAGTCTATGTACTAAATTGCTTCCAGGTGATTTTTTGATTTCCTGAAGTGCACTGAGGGTTGTCTGGATGTATCTTCAGTGACTGCTGCATTCAACAGCAATAAACAAGTACCACCATCCATTGTAAGCTTTTGGAGTAGCAGGGCTTTCTTTCCATTCCTCGGTACAGGCTAGAAATGATTGACTTTTGTTGTGGGGAGTAGAGTTGGTGTGCAGCAGAGGCACTGAAATGCTGGGTCTGGGTTCTGAAACCTGATCTTGTGAGACAAAGTAAAAGCTTGAAGCAAAAAGAAGTTAGTTCAACGCTTCAGCAGTAGTGTTTATATTTATAGTGCCAATGTATATTCTGAAACTTTCAGAGGCAGGAGCTACTGGGAGACATGGGGAGTGTGATGGGGTAGATAAAAGCTTTAATTTAGAAAGAAAAAGTTCAAGTAAAGGAAATTATTTTGATTAAATATATTTTATTTGATCTGGGTATTTTTGGACCACTATTAAATTGTTTAGCTGCAGTTGAGTTGTTTAGGGGAGAGTATTGCTAAGCCTTGTACAGGTGTGTTGTGACTCACTCGCCAGGTGTACTTTATGGAGCTTATTTTATGATTTCAAATACTGTACTGTACATAGGAGGGATGTTACCTTCTCCTTATTTGTATGTTTACCATATACTTTGATATTTGAAATGGTATGTACTGGAAAGGCCACTTATATTTCAAGAACAGACTGGATTTTAGCAATCTTTTTCCTTGAATTAACAGCAATAAAAAAAATGAAACACACACACACACACAAAGAGCCTTGACATAGTATTACACTACAACCCAGGGTGACCTTGAATTTGAGGTAGTTCTCCATGCTCAGCATCCTCTATACCTAGAATACAAGCTTAAGCCACTACATTTATCTTAAGGCCTGAGATTTTAGCTCAGTGATAGTATCTATCTGCCACAGGTCAAAATTTGGAGTTAATACAAAAATAAGACCATATATTAGGTAGAAGATGAATAAGAATGATAAAGCAGACTAGAAACAGACACACCTCAAATTTCTCACTGCATTCAGAGAATCCATGAATCCTATTTCATTGTGGCCCTTCTCCCCTTGCTCTCCTTATCTCTCATGTACCTATTCTTAGTTACCTTTATAGCATTTGCATGTGCTAAAATAGTATTTAGTAACTACTGCTAAGCAATAGAATATTTCCTCTCTGCAAACAGACTGTGGGCTTCTCAGACACATGGGCATCTTCCTGCTTCTCTTGCCACTGCAGTGCCAAACAACTGTTGGAGAGAGTGTACATACAGATAAGTGGTGAAGGAGGTCTGTGAAGTATAAATTACAAGACAGGGTGGAGTAGGCTGTGATAAAAAAGATCCCGTCTGTTCCTAAGACTCACAAAACTAAGAACAATCCCAGTGGGTTCCTTCAGATGTGCTCTAGCTTCAGAGCGCCTTTAAAAACACACCTGCTCATCCACTTTGCGCTGCAGCTGCATAATCTTGTTTTCCATGCCAATATGGAGTTTCTTGTAGCGTTCCACAGAGCGAGCCTCAATTTTGAGTTTCTTCAGCTCACGCTTGGCCATCATCCGCCGGAAACAGCACTGAAGGTAGATGATGGCTTTCATGGTCCTCTTATAATGTGTACGAGCCAGCCAGCCACGGACACATTTCTGAATGATGACTGCTTTGTGCTCACGGAGTATCTGCAGAAAAAGGAAGATAACCTGAGAGTCTAGACTCAAAGTTCAAGTCTATCTGACTATGTGTGTCAAACTGAGAATCCATACCCCGAGAGGAAGAAAACATTAAATCAACCATGTTTTTATGTGGGTTATATATATAAAGGCACATCATTCATTCATATATATATATGTGTGTGTGTGTGTGTGTGTATATAAAAATTTTCAAATTCCAAATAAACTTTCAATGTTCACTTTTATAATTATATTTTATTGCATGTGCCCACATGCATGTTTTGGAAGCAGTCTAAATAAAAAAAAAAAAAAATACCAGATTCCAAAAAGGAAAAAGTTCTATGAGGAACACACATACAAAAAAAAATGCATCAGTTTCCTTACTACTATATGATTTCTGCTTATAAAACTAAGAACCTGGTACTTTATAAACTATGTGTTATTAAAATAAGAGATTGTTAGCTGGGCGGCGGTGGCACACGCCTTTAATCCCAGCACTTGAGAGGCAGAGGCAGGCGGATTTCTGAGTTCGAGGCTAGCCTGGTCTACAGAGTGAGTTCCAGGACAGCCAGGGCTATACAGAGAAACCCTGTCTTGAAAAACCAAAAAAAGAGAGATTGTTTCACTATACTAAGTTGTGTTTTAGGCTAGTACATGAGGTCATGGGGACAGCCAGTAAACTGGCTGAGAGGCTGAGTCCCTGATATAGTTAAAGATTATTAATGACTAATTGACTCTACTCTTGAACACAGAAGGTAGCATTTTTGTTTGTTTGAGATAGGGTCTCTCTAAGTAACCCTGATTGTCCTGGAACTTACTATGTAGACCAAGCTGGCCTTGAACCCACGGAGGTCCAACTGCCTCTGTCCTTTGAGTCCTGGGATTAAGAGTGCCACCTTTCTCAGCCTAAAGTTGATGTACTTGTCTGCCACATTTGAGGTGTATCATTCTAGTAGGATTTCCTACTGCTGTTGTTTTTAATGCAGCAGGAATATTTTACGGATGCCAAGGTAGAGGAATATAGAGTTTAAAAGAGAAACCTAAGAACAAGAAAATGTAAAATAAAGTAGTCATGGTAGTCTCTTTAATACACACACACACACACACACACACACTTATAAAGTTAGAAGAAATGGATGGTTGCCTTATGAGATAAATTTGTTGTCGCTAAAGACCATTAGGCAGAGACAATGTGAACAATTTTTAGGAAAGAATCTGTGTCCTGGAACGCATACAATAGATAGAATCAAGTCCTGCAAGTTGTCTTCTGACACATGCACTTACACAATGGCATACATATGCATATGCCCCCTCTACATACACACACACAAACACACACACATGTATGCATGCATGCACACACACATGCACACACAAATGCTTGTTTTAAAAAAGATTCACCAGTGATCTATGATCTACAGAGTAACATTAATTATTCTAAGATACAAAGGTTACTTTTAAGACAGAGAGCTTAGTAGACAACTGTATGGTTATTATGTATGCAGTTTTGAATTCAATCCAGTACCACATGCAAAAAACATTTGTTGCACTTGGAAGATGGCTTAACGGATAAGAACTGCTTGCTAAACAAACAGGAGAACCTAAGTGTGAATTCCCAGTACCCACACAGACACTTATCTCCATAACCCCAGAACAGAAAGGTGGCAACAAGTTGGTTGTGGGAGTTTGGGGCTGACTAGCCTCAGGTTCAGTGAGAGATGCTGTCTCAAGGTAATAAGGAAGACAACTCAAGTCCTGCTATGGTCTCGACATACATATGCAGTTTTCACAGACATACACACACATACACACACTGAATCAAAGACACACTATATTCTAGTCAATATAATTTTAACTATACAAATATTGCTATTTTCTCTTCGCCATGATAAACTCTTCTAAGGTCTTCTCCTTAGACTGATCTTCTGTCATATATTTAACCTATCTGTGTAGTTTTTCCTCTCTGCATCTATCTGAATAATAGGCCCCAATGGCATAATGTCCTAATCCCAAGAACTTATAGTTGTGGTTTTATTTGGAAAAAGGAACTTCATAGATATGACAAGGTTAAAGATCTTGAGATGGGGATATTATCCTAGATTATGAAGGTGGGATCTAAATATTATCATAATTTTTAAAAAATATCTTTAAAAAACAATTATTTTGTGGGGTAACATACTTGTGAGCTGATTGTTTCCTTCCATGATGAGGATTCTAGGGATCTTACCAGCTCCATGACTATTTTTGTTAGAGACAGATTATATACAATAGAGCAGAGATAGGAGCAATGTGGCCACAGGTACAGGATTGTAGGCCACCACTGCGAGGAACAATGAATGCACGCTGTCTTGGGCTTTTGGAGAATGAGGTACTGCTGATATCCTGATTATAGCTCAGTGG
>NW_021604676.1:1996147-2015187 GCF_004785775.1 Grammomys surdaster | reverse complement strand
GGTACTGCTGATATCCTGATTATAGCTCAGTGGTTCTGGACTTTTGGCCTCCTGAAGGTGGAGAAAATAAGTACTGTTGTTTTTAACAACTAAGTTTATGATTTTCATTTCACATTCACTTATTCAATTTTACAAGTTGTACAGACAAATGGAAATGGGAAGTGTATTTTCCTTTGTATTGTCTTGTTAACAAGTATATCTAATTACTTAATACTAGCATACAATTCAATCGTTGGTACATGGCTTCTTTGCCCCCAGATGTCTGGATGGTACTTTGTGCAGATGGAGAATATGGTTAATATTACTGGAATGCATAAACAACCTTGAAAACAGTGTCTTACCTTGCGATACCTATTTCTTGCCAAGTAGCCTCTCAAGTAAGACTGAAGGACAACGGTGGCAGCTCGTCTAGCCTTGTACCTCCTGTGGACCACATACATGCGCCAGTACTTTTGAATGGTGGTTGCTGCCTTGGTTCTGCGCAGAAACTTAGCATAGCTGCCCAAAGACAAGAGGGGTGCACTGTCAGTCATCGTGACTGCAAACCATCAATGTCAGTGTCTTAGGTATCCTGAGCAGAACCTCACTGTTTGTATTCTAACAGTCACCACAAATAGGTACTTATACTCACTTACATTTGTTTAGCAATGTGTAGCTTCTGAAATATTTTCTCATTGGTGTTTCCCTAATTTTGAAAAGCAGGATGTCTCATATTGTCACATTTTACAAGAAAGAAAAGGAAGTTCACAAAGCTTTACTCTTTCTAGGACAGGATCGTTGTTCCATGCTATGTGCCCGTCACACAGCAAACTGATACACACTGCAATTCCAAACTTACTTTACTAGTTATCTGAGATCACAGTTTAAGTTCTGTCTTTTCCTGAATCTGAGTATATGTTCTTCACCATTAATTCACTTCTCCTTGTTCCTCTAAATTAAAACTGTCTGTATATGTACTTCAGTATTTCATACTGAAAACTAATTCTTTGCTAGAACTTTTCTCAGTTAATTGCCCCTCAGTAGTCAAGATTACCTGTCTCATATTTGTGGTTATTATAATTTACATACAATTTCCTCAAGTTCCATGTTAAAGTAAAAGATGTACAAATTCTAAGGACCTAAGTTGGTAGCAATTCAAATCTTTATTATCACAACTCTACATAAGAATTTATTCCTTTAAATGGTCTTGTGAGTTAATTTGCTAAGCTTTGGAACTAATAATGAGTGAGACACTATCTTCCATTCAGATCTATCCTAGAATGGACCATGAACTAGATGAGGCCCATGAGGTGATAAGGAGACCTACCATCGAGCCTGATAGCCACGCACGAACCGCTGCACTGTGATGGCTGCCCTCTTCATGCACAGGTATCTCTTCCTTAGCAGCCACCCACGAATGGTCTTCTGGATCCGGATGCAGGCAGCCCTCAGTTTGTCAGCCCTCAATTTTTCTAGATAGGCCACTTGACCAGCACGAAAAAAGATCTTTGTCTTACCAAACTGGTATTTGTCCTTGTCCTATTTTAGGGAAAAAAATAAAAGGAGAAATAATGACTTCATAAAAGACATTAAAAATAGAAAAAAAACCTAGAAGTAGAATCAGTAAAAAGATGAATCTATCATCTAAAACCTGAGCTACATTTCAATGAACTAATGGAGCCAGATTGTTGATCCTTTATAGGGTGTAAATAGAAAGGATTTTAGAGAAAATGGTAGCCTAAGAGTTATTTTCCAGAATTATTCTACCTGAAATTAATATCTGAGGCCCAAAAACTGGTTGTGGATTCTATGCAGCTACTATTTGCTTGTTTGGATTTTAAACATCTCAAGGAAATGGAGATGCTGACACTCCCTTTGACTGACCCGCTGTAAGATTACATCAGGTTGTACAATCCATGAGCAGCTGAAGAAACAAAAACACCAGTATGAAGAATAAGACAGGAAGAAAAACACACAAAATAAAAAGTTAAAGACAAAACAAAAACAAACCAACAACCAATCCTTCCAAATCCCTGTGTTCATATTAAGGATATGATTCTACATACTTAACAGTTTAACTCAACAGTATCTAAAAATAGATACAACCTTATAAATGGTGTTTAAAACCTTCTACAGACTGTCAAAGACTTTGAAGATTGTAGAAGATTTCCTTTATAAGAAATACAACTATGTATATTGTATTGACTTTTGTAAGCAGAGCTGTAGAGTTGATGGAGATATACATGTGATTGGGATGATTTACCTCAGGTGTAAGTATGCAAATCATTATCCATATTCATTTCAAAAAAGAGTAGAATTTACATATATTAATCACTACTGTGTCTGAAATTCTAAGCAAAAAACAGAGAAACTCGGTTTTTGCATTAAGCACATATCTCTTTAAACATGAAGCAAAAAAAATTAGAAACTATAACATATATTTGGAAAGTCTAAAATGATTTAATAATATTTACATAGGAACCCTAGCTAGGTTTTTTCCTGCTGCAGATCTCAGCTACTCCCTCTACCTCCACGGGGTCCAGGCCTGGAGTGGTCTGGGTGAGGAGGCAGCTACATGACTCTCTCCGCTGTCTGCTTCATATTCCTATTTGAACCCAAGTTAGAAAGGAGTGGGGCTAAATTGAATAAACAAAAACAAAAAATAAACAAGAATTACACTAAATCTTAAAAATCATTACTAAAATGGGATCTAAAATGTTTTTCTCAAAGGAGAAAAACATTTTCAAAGAAGAATTTAATTAATAGCTAGTAATTATGAGTAAGTACTTCATAGTGAAGTACAAGAAAAATGATTTTTAAGTAACCTTTTCATGAATCTCAAACTCATCAAGACTCCAGTTAGAGATTTTTCTATGTGTACTGTGTAGGCCCAGGGAAATGTTAGACATGCAAATGATAACGGGATTTAGCTCAGTGGTACAATATTTGCCTAGCATATGCAAAGCCCTGGGTTCTATTTACAGAATAGAAAAAAAAATGTATAGCAGAGAAGGTTGTTAAATTATTGGGCCCATCCAAACCAACTGAATCAGAAATTTTAGGGGTAGAGGCTAGCAATCTGTGTCTAGCAAACCCCACAGATGACTATACAAAATAGACTGTCTAGAGCACCACGATCTATCCCTAACAATTTCTCTCCTGGCTCATACATAACTCTTACCTCATAAAAGGCCATCTTACTGTTTCACTTTTTTTAAGAAAAAATTATGTGTATGAGTGTTTTGCTTGCATGTATATACAGTTTACTTTGTTATGACTAATATCTGTGGAGTCCAAAAGAAGATGCTGGATCCCTTGGGTCTTGAAGGATAGTTATGACATGCCAGGTGGGTGCTGGGAACCAAAACTAGGTCCTCTGCAAGAACAGCAAGAGTTTTTAACTACATCTCTCTCTAGCTCTAAAGATTTATTTTATTATGTAAATGTGTCTATATGAGTATATGTGTATATGTGGTAACCACATAAATCAGAAGAAGGATCTCCTGCAGCTGGAGTTGCAGTTGCAAGCCACCCAGTGTGGATGCTGGGAATCGAACTCAAGTCCTCTGCAAGCAGGAACTCTACAACATTTCTCTAGCCACATTAGCAAATTCTGTATTTTCTACTTCTTTACAGCTTAGTTCCATTTTTATCCTAACTTACTCATTCTTCAGTGCCTGACTCAAATCTCACACCTCATGAAATTATTCTTCCTCCTCATAATGGATATGGTTTTGGTTTCCTTTGACTTCTCTCCTGCTTCCTCTGCATTATATTTAGTCATGTTTATTATTTTAAGATAGTTATATGTATGCATGTGTGTGTCTCTGCAAGGATATCTATGTGAACGTGTAAGTGGCCAAGAAGGTCAGGAGTGTTGTTAGCCACACACATGGGTCCTAGAAAGTGAACTCAAATCCTCCCGAGTCAAGTATATGCTCTTCTATTGAGCCATTTCTCCAGTCCTTACCCAATAAGTGATGTAGACATAATCTAAATGCTCATCTTTAAAATGGATTGTCTTTAAAAATAAAAATGGACTTTCCCCCTTAATTATATCTGGTGTTTTCTATAACTAGGTACTAAAAACATTTTGTTGACAATGATCAAACTATCTAAAGGACTGTACCTCAAGTTCGGGTTTACCACAGCTGTCTGGTGTTGTCGACCATCATCCAGTTCCTTCTATCACACTAAACACAGGGAGTCTCACTTAACCTTTTGCCAGGTGTTTCCCTACTTAGCCATCTGTCAAACAATCTGGGTTGTGCTGTTTAACACAGAAGTTTTCAGGGCTTTTCTGCTCAGAATGACAAGACCTTTCCAGAAACAGTTAAGTGAAAACCATTCTCACCAATATCAGTTTCTCTAATACATTCTTGCATGTTTGCTTTCTATCGCCCAGCACATCTTTTTGCTTCATTAGGACCCGGTATCGGCTGAAAAACTCTTGATAAGTCCACCTAAAAAAGAATCCCATATGAGCTTATTATTCAAGAACTGCTCTCAGAAGGCTCTGTTCCATTGGAAGCCTGGGCTCACCGTGAGGGGAACCCTGCTGCACTGATCCGGATGGTCTCCAGGACACCACATGCTCTTAACTGCTGCACTGCCCTCTTCTCATCAAATCTGCATGAAGAAACAAAAATTGTTAGCTCACAAAAGACCCAGACCATCAAGGGTTAAATTATTTTGTCAAGAGACAAGTAGATAAACTATAAAACAAAACATTCAAAAGCTGGAACAGTGATCAAAATGGAAAACTCCATGAAACAGCAGGGAAGAGATAGTAAAAATACAGAGCTAGAGATAGCTCCTCCATTCACATGACAGTCTCACCAGAAAGTCCACTGAACATATTCAAAATAAAGAAGCCAGAGTTCCCCCTCACTGTGCCCATCCTGTAATAAGTGTGTGATTATGGCTTAGCCTGACTGAAAAAGCTCAGATGTCATCAGCTGAGTACATGGACCTCCCCTGAGATAAATATCAATGAACCTGAAAGAACAAATTAAACACGTGCCATTTAGTTATTTAAAAAACAACAACTTTGTTGTTCTATAAGCTACTTACTGTGCACATATGAAACATTTGTAGTATTCAAAGAAAATGAAAATATATTTATTTTGTATTACATTTCACATTTATTTCATCATAAAGATGGTGGTTTGAATGAGAATGATCCCCATATGTTCATATATATGAATGCTTGGTTCCCAATTAATGGAAATGCTTAGGAAGGATTAGGAGGTGTGGCCTTCTAGGAGAAGCCCTTCCCATTACCAGTTAGCTTTCCCTGTTTCTTACTGCATCATGCTTGTTCATCAGAACGTGAGCTCTCAGCACTGGTGCAGCACCATGCCAGCCTGTCTTATGCCATGTTCCCCACTATGATGATCCTGGACTCTAATCCTCTGTAACTGTGAACCACAAATTAGTTTCTTTTATAAGCTGCCTTGCTCATGGCATTTTTGTTATGTCAAAAAGAAAACGAACTAAGACACTAAAAAGAAAAAAGGCATGTTGATGTTAAAATGACATCAAAGAAGCATCATAAAGTTCAGAAAGCATCAGGTGACTTACTCCTGTTGGTAGTAAGCTCTGAGCCTGATTAAGCTCTAAGTCTCTACCCAAGCCTGTTCCTATATTGTCTCCTCACACCCTGGATTGCCAGTAGGAGAAAGGCTTGCTAACACAAGTTCACAGTCAGGGTGCCAACTTCTTCCTGCTCCCACTTCCTCCAAGGGAGAGGATCTAGATGATGATGAGGAATATGGCAGTCTTTCAGAACTACCCTGAAATCTAAGGCAGAATCTTCACAGGAGGACCAGCAAGACCATACTTACTCATACACTGTAGCCTTGAGTATATATGGCTAGTCTATTTTTTTGTCTACTTATTTATTTATATTTTATTATGTATAAATGGATGTTTGCCTGCATGTATATCTATACAACCCTTGAGTGACTGGTGCTCAGAGGCCAGAAGGTATCAAATGATCTGAAACTGGAGTGACAGATTACTGTGAACTGTCATCAGGCTGTGGGGAAATAAACCCAGTACCACGAAAGAGCAGGCAATGCACTTAAGAGCTAAGCCATCTCTATAGCCTCATGGCTGCTATTTTAAAAATATATTTAAAAATTCTTATTTGGCACATGGTATCTGGTTATTTATGGGGTAAAATGTGATATTTCATTTCATATACATAATGATCAAATCATATGCTTGATCTTTGGACCCACAAATCCCTCTAGAATCATGTTATCTTAAGGATATACAGAAATATTTGGCAAAACATATTTGTTAAAAATTGTTGTTATAGGATATAGGAAGGGTTTGAGAAAGGGCGTCTGGGAGGGACTGAAGGGAGGAAAGGAATGTACTCGTAATTTAATTGAAATATATTTTAACTGTTGTAATAACCTAAATAATTTCTCCATAGTGGATAATTTAAATAGATTGTGGACTATCTATACCATAAGATACTCTGCAGCCATTGAATCAATAATGTAGGTCTTTAAATACTAATCTAGGAACTGTCCACAGTCAATGATGTTAAAAGTAGCAATTATAACCACTTCTTGGCCTTTTGGCTAAGATCAAGTGAAGTAGCAATTCTAGCATGTGACCTTACATTGTTACTGTCTGTCTCTCTCGCTCTCTCTTTCACACACACACACACACACACACACACACACACACACACACACACAGAGTAAAGGCTAACTAGTCCAGCACCTATGCCAACTCACACTGCTTTTGTCATAGTGTTAGCTCCTGAAAACCATCCCAAAATATATATGGATTACTTTTAAACTTAGAGAAATATTTGTATTTTGAAATCATTTCCAGAAATTCATTTTCACCTCTGACTTAGTATCTGAAGTAGAATGAGATTTTGATAAACATTCTCTGGCTTCAACAGATAAAAAGTACCAGGTAAGCCTTGGTCAGAGAGGCCTTAGTCCAGCCAGCTCTGCTTTTAATTAATGTCCAAATTAAGAGAAGGCCAGAAAAATTTCCAACAGAGATAGAGTCAAAGCAGAAAAACAGAACCAAAGATACACTGTTGGCTTCAAATTTTCAAATACTTAGAAAGCCAGCTGCTAATTTGTTTTCATGTTGTCAAAAGGAAACAAAAACTGGAAATTTTATTGAGAAGTAGATTCCCTCTACAAGACATGAAGATTTTCCCCAAAAGTCTTTCTCCTTATTTCAGTTTGACTTACGTGAATGGAAACTTGAAATCATTAGGCTTAATACAGCGTACATAGTGAGGAGTAGTGGCATTAAGGGTTTCCATAAGCAGGTGAAGGGAGTTTCGAAACTGCATGAAAAGGGTTAAAAAAATTAGTTTTGTTAGAGATCAAAGACAATTTAAAATTCTCCTCCTTTAGCATATTGAAGATGGCATAGAGATTCATAAACTATGAATTTAAAGTCATCTTCACAGGGGAGTGGTTAATAAACAAAAATTCTAGGTGTTTCATTTACATTTGCCTAAACTCCTCATGTTCATTCTGCTAAATATGCACGTACCTTTCTTCTGCTCCTGTCTCTGTAGCTTCTTGTTGTAAGTTCCATTACATGTGACTTAGAATTTTGTTACTAGGGCTATTTAATTATTTAGGTATGGACTCTTGCTACACAATACTAAAAAAGCTGCAGATTTCACAGTATTGTATAACAGTGAGCAGAGAAGAGGCTAAAGGGACCATCATTAAGGACACGGGTCAAGACTGGAGGCTGTGGATCCACACCAGGCCCTGTTCCTATCTAGCACAAGGCCTCAAGGAATAATGCTCTATGCTGACTAATATAGTACCTCCCTCCCAAAGCCACACCCATGTTCAGACACTAAGCTCCTGTGAAATGTTTTCTATTCCCTACAGGGAGAAATACATCTAAGGAAGGAGAGGGTATTTTCTTGTACTGAGGAAGCTGACGGATGCTCTGTATAAATATAGGGATGAGACAACCAAGCACAAAACAAAGACAAAGGTCTGAGACATGATATGCATTAGAGGAACTGAGACACAGCCTTTCCTTTTGGGAAGGGCTGGTGTACGGTATGAGACTAGTGTGGGGAAAGTCTAAGTGTTGTTTGCACAGCAGAAACTCTGGCTTTTCTTTGCGTGAAGATCCTGTCCACAAGGCTGAAGAAGGAAGGCCTGAGGCTTTGTAGAAGCTGAGGAGGTGGAGTCTGGCAGTAGCAGCCCCTGAGCTCACCTGATGTCCCACTGTCTTCTTGTGCTCTTTGGCAGTCTGGCCAGGTCGGCCCTTGGTGGGCTTTACAGGAACCCGAGTGAGAGGAGTGCGCCCTGAGGAGGTGGCAGAGCTGGGACTGATGGCCTTCTCATCATCTTGAAATAGTTCTGGTAGCATCTTAAACTGAGTCACAAACAGTAAAAGAAAGTTATACTCTAGACCTAGGAGCTGAGACAACATAGTCATATTCTCAGCATTGAGGAGACAGAGAAGAAGATCATGAATTCCAGGCCAGACTTACCAATAGAGTGTCTTCAAGACCTCTCCAACAGAGACACTTCCCCCAAAACCAAACCAAAACAATAAAAATGTTATACACTAAGCACTAACTAGAAGGTAAGCCTTTGTAGAAGACACATTATAGATGCTTCTTTTTTGTTTGTTTGTTTGTTTGTTTGTTTTTGTTTTTCGAGACAGGGTTTCTCTGTGCAGCCCTGGCTGTCCTGGAACTCACTCTATAGACCAGGCTGGCCTCGAACTCAGAAATCCGCCTGCCTCTGCCTCCCAAGTGCTGGGATTAAAGGCGTGCGCCACCACCGCCCGGCTTTATAGATGCTTCTAATAAACAATTATTCCTGTACGGTGAAAAAATATTTGGGGTGGAACAAACTTAAAACTACTATATACACTGACTTGAAATCTAATCCAGAAAGAATGCCAATTAAACATATAACTGGCTTTGAACTATAATTATTTTATGAGAAAATATTAATTAAAAGACTGACTTTATCATTTCAGTTCTACAAAAGGTTTTATGCAGCAGAAGCAAAGGACTAGTCCAGGTCTCCAGTTATCTACAGTAAGCAAATCAGAAACACCCTAGAGTCTCAGCAGGAAGGCATTAGGAACAAGTTTTCAATAGTAGAAGGAAAGGTTAATAATGAATTAATAATTTTAAGAAAATAATTTGGATTGTATAAAAGGAGAAAATTCTGTGATTATACTACACATATTTATATTTGATTTTAAGAAATTTAAAACTTTAGTGCAATTACCATAATCATGTTTTTTAAGATGTGGTCTTCCCATATCACCATAAAAACTAACTCGGTAGATCAGGCTGATCTCAAACTCAGAGATCTGCCTGCCTCTCCCTTATGAGTAGTGAAATTAAAAGCATTTATCTTCTTTTGTTTTGGTTTGTTTTTTTTTGTTTTGTTTTTGTTTTTTGAGACAGGGTTTCTCTGTGTAGCCCTGGCTGTCCTGGCACTCACTCTGTAGACCAGGCTGGCCTCAAACTCAGAAATCCACTTGCCTCTGCCTCCCAAGTTCTGGGATTAAAGGTGTGCACCACCACTGCCCAGCAGAATTTATCTTCAATAAGTGAATGGATACTAGTTAATACAGTGGGACGAGCATTCCTGAAACAAAAGAGACCTAAACTAGTCTAAAGCAACATCTTGCTATATGGATTCATCTTTCTAACACTGTTATATTCATATAAATAAAATTAGTCATTGTGCACACTTGGACTTTTCTTACTAATCTCAGGTTAGTAAATAATTTCCTATGAGATCACTTTTACTGAAAAACAAAGTCATATGATTTTATAGTAGCAGAAAGTTCCTTTGGCAAATATAGCATCACAGTCAAAATCCTCAGTACCACAAAAAAAAAAAAAATTAAAAAAAAAACCACCCACAAAACCCATTAGGGTAGTTAAGGAAGTTATCTATGATGAGCATAACATAATAAGCAACTATATTTCCTGTTTGGGGGAATGTTTAATATAATGTAGTCTAGCATGGTTAGCTATACAGAAGTAAAGAACTATTTTAACATTATCTTGTATGACAAAAATAGACCCACATTGTAGAGGAAAAAAATTAGTTCGGAATATATATATGAAAACTCAGCATGGGAATCAGAATCTAGATGATTCTGTGATAGGCCATGTACTACAAAGCCTTAGCTGTGGTATCATTCTCAAATAAATTGCTGGTTCCACATTAGCAGTTGCAAAAACTTCATTTTTAATTTTTTTCTGTGAAAAGTTTAGTAGAACTGGGCTATCATGCCATATTTATCAATAAGTGCTACAATTTAACTTGACATCTATACTATCTACCAGAAAACAGATTAATTTTCAAAGTTCAGAATACACAAATACATATCTACATACGCACACACACACACACACACACACACATTTAAGGGTAGGATTACTTTTATTAGAAATTCTAAACTAAAATTCCCTAAATTACTTTTTATTTTTTAAAAGTTATTGCCAGGCAGGGTGTGACCACACTTACAGCTCCAGCACTTAGGAAGGCGTAAAGGTCCTGAGTTTTACAGTGACCTGGGCTATAGTTTGGTGTGGTGGCACATGTGTCTGTAGTCTTAGGACTTAGGAGATAAATGGAGGAGGTTGAGAGTTCAAAGATAGCCTCAAGTTGCATATCTACATACTTTGAGGCCAGCCTAGACTAAATAATGTCTTGTCTCAACAAGCAATCAATAATAAAACCAAACAATGCTGGGGGGATGATTCAACTGGTAAAATGCTTGTCTTGCTGAGTTTGAACTTCAATAGCCCCCAAAATGTTGGGCTAGTGGCACATGCTTATAATCCTACTAGGGAGGAGAAAACAGGAGGGTCCCTGGGGTTCACTGGTCAGCCAGTCTATCTTTCCTGGTTAGCACCAAGCCAATGAAAGACTATGTCTCAAAGGAGGTAGACTGCATTCCTAAGGATAGCCTGAGACTGTCTTCTTGCCTCCACACACATACTCATACACTGGAGCACATGCACACGCACACCCCTACGCACAGCATATACTTTGAATTGTTGCACTGAAAACTGTTCGATAATGTATTCTTGAGATAGTGCTTCTTCACAGGCCATTTTTCTTAATTCTGTTCCTGGTGCCTCCTCTGGCAGCCTCTGTTAACTGGAACATATGGCTACAGCAGTTTTTATCCACATGCTCTCTTGAGCAATCGCACTCCGTCTCATGGCTTTAACAAGCATCAAGTTCTGAAGCCTACAGCATTTCTACTACTTGCTCTGCCTTTCCTTTTGACTTGCCTTCATTCCTCACTTCCTACATGACCTTTCTACCTGGCTATCTCTAATTGACATTTTAAGCAAAATAGATCTAAAATAGACATAAATAGATTTTACATTGTTATTATCATTTTTAAAAAAATCTGTCAAAACACACAGCACAAATACAAACAAGTCGGTCCCTCCAAGAGAACAAACTGGTTCAGCATTATATCTGCTTCACACCAGGTTCAGAAAGATGGTAAAGTTCAGGTCTTTTGGTTGAATTGCTGCAAAGACTGGGAAAAGAAAAGCCTTTGAACTTATGCAAATCACAAACTATCACTACTTCAACTGCAACAAAGGAACACAGATTGCCACTTCCCAATGACTTTTCCCAATATATTGCTAACTTCTAATGATTGGACCCACTAGCCAAACAGGAAATTAAGTCAGAATAAAGACAAAGCTGATTATGGGTACATCTAGAATGAAAACCTGTGCTTTGTTTAAGCTAAATTATTTTGACAAAGCAATAACAGCAGAGAACTCTATTGTCCATATACTATCCTACAGATGCTAAAAGGATTCTCTTGAAATAAGCCAGAAAAACAAGAGTGCCAATCAGTCATCTATAAGGTCCACACAAATATATTTACTTTTTAAGCAAGTATTTACAGCATCAAGTAACTGGCTTCCTGGTTTGCTCTTGTAGGCTAACTGTGTGCCCCTCTTCCATACTTTCCAGATAAAGGTCAACAGGTGGAGGTAAAGACCAGCTTAATAAGCAATATAATCATACTTCCTTACCATCTGGAATATTCTTTTTCCTAGTGGAAAGCAGTGGTTCTAGTATTTGTTCTTATAAAAAAATAATTCAAACATTTTGGGTCACATCTGAAACTCCATCCATGATGACCCAGAGTTAGTCTCCACTTGGATGGGGTGCAGTAAGACCACATTTCTAGCGAATCCCTAAGTGACACTGCAGAAAAGCCTCTCAGTGGCAGTCTCTCAGTGGCAGGAGAATGGACTACTACTGAGACAAAGATTTCACATGGCAGTGAGAGACCATGTGGCAGAGCGGTTAAGAGCAGGTTCTAAGCAAGACAGCCTGAGTTTAGCCTAACTTGGGAACTTATCAGTCATCAGTCCTCTATGCCTCAGCTGCCTCATGTGTAAGATGAGAATAATGTAATACTACCTCGCTGTAAGAATCATATTGTCAACATTTGAATGGTACTCTATACAGGACCTGACACGTATTAAGTGTTATACATTTGACAAATTAAAACCTGTAGAGAAAATTGACTTCATTACAAAATCATTATTAGTATTAAAAGACTAGTGCTGAAGCCATTAACATTTTATGGAGCATATCCCGATGAGCGTAAGGATATTTACCTTGCTTGACTTAAGGACTTTAATTTGTTCTTCAAAAACGGTGTCTTTATTCTTTTCAAGAAAACCTTCACACTGGTACTCTACCTGAAATCACATGAAACAATATCTCCTTAACTGACAACACTTTGGAATAGATATAGTCATCAACAAAAACATATTTATTTGCCCAGGCTCTATGACTAGCTCTCAGCAAGTGGCACCATCAGTCATTTCTAAGAGATCAATGCTATTTCCAGGGAGAGGTGTGGTAATTCACTCTAGTAAACCTGGGGAAATATACACAAAGTACTCAATTCCTACCACAAGAGTTACTTGTACATTCATGCTTATTGCTTTACTAATTATAACAGCTAAGAAGTGGAACCAGCCTCCCTGTCCATCAATAGATGAATGGATAAACAAGTGACACATACAGAAAATGGAATTTTATTCAGCCATAATAAAAATTAAATCATGACATTTTCAGGAAAACTGTCACACATGAAAATCATTATACTGAATTAAATAAGCCAAACCATAAAAACAAATACTTCATGTCTTCCCTCGTATATGGATCCAACATTCAATTGTGTGTGTGTATGCGTGTGCATGTATGTATATGTATGTGCACACATTAATGTAGGTCATGAACTAGAAAAGAGAGCACAACAGGAAAGAAGAGCTCTCAATGGAGAAGAAAGGTAATGGAATATGTGTGCCATGAATGGAATGCATGTGACACGAAGGCAGAGCTGGGGCTATGGGATAGGAAATGGGATCATGAGGGGGCCAGGGAACAGTGGAAAGAACTGGAGGACGAGGATAAATAAGAAGAAAATATGTAAGGAAAAGGATAAAATGAAATCCATAGCACACGCCAAGAATTCTAGCACATATGAGGTAGAGACAGGAGGATTAGGAATTCAAGGTTGGCTTCAGCTATACAGTAAGTTTAAGGCCAGCCTTAGGTTCATAGCCCTTGTCCCATAAAAACCAAAAATCTATTATCTTATACGTTAGCTTAAAAAAAAACAACCAATAAAAACAGTAGACTAAAAAAAGAAATGTGTAAACTCTAGTAAGTTGACAAATACCAATTTCCTAAGTAACAGTGGTCACTACCACTGATTATACCAGTGATTGCTGATAAACTGAGATCAGAATGCTCTGTCAGTTCACGGATAAGCAGACTTGTAAGCTGATTTTCTCTCCCATGGCCAAAGGGAGTTCCTCCCAGGCTGACCCAGTGTATAGTGCAAGCTAGTGAACCATCTACACAAGCAGAAGTGTTCCTCTGAGGCAGCATTTCTTGACCTGTGGGTCATGACTCCTTTGTGGGTAGAGTGACCCTTTTGCAGGAGTCGCCTAAGACCGTTGGAAAACACAAATATTTACATTAGGATTCATAACAATAGCAACGTTACAGTAACAAAGTAGGAATGAAAATAATTGTAGGGTTGGGGTCACCACAGCATAAAGAACTATATTGAAGGGGCACAGCATTGGGAAGGGTGAGAACCTCTGTTCTAAGGAAGGAAAAGACTAAGTGAGGAGAGGCTGGGAATTTGTGAAGAGCTAATGATGGACAGAGGGAGAAGATGGATAATTTGGTAAAGTGGGACTACTTGAGAATTGGTTTTCTTCTAAAATCCCACAACTTCAGCCATTCCCACTCAAGGGCTCCTCATCCTATGCTCCTTAGTCACCGTAGTCACCCAAAGGTTTCAAGTCAGGACTAGACAGTCAGAAAACTCTATCCATACAGAGGTCTTCTGAAATCTCACAACAGCCTGTCCCATAACTTCCTTGCAGTGTAAACTAGTCACATAGTCCCCGACTTGCTAAGTGAACTGTAGAACCTGTGAAGAATGAATCACCATGCTTCACAGGAGACAAAAATCCAGTCTCTGTTACGAAACCTGTGAGACCTTCAGAAGTATGCATGCATACAGAGATGTAGTATGTATATACATACATACTACATATGTACATTTTAGTACTACTAAAAAGTTTAATAAAGTCATTTATACCATAAATTATGTTAATATTTCCATACTTAAACACATAAATACCCACCTCACTTGGGCTAAAAATTATAAATAGATGTTAGTTATGTTAGTTCAAGTCAGAGATCAGGTTTGGATGCTAAACAAGTTATGAAAACACTTTTGGTTTTCAGTTTCTTGGATTTCAAGACTTCAGACAAAGACTTTTGACCTGTATTTATTTAATATGTAATCCAACTCAAGTTACAGTAAGAGAAAACCAAGATGGCAGTACTGAAGACTGTTCTTCCTGAAAGGACTTTAAAGAAAGCAAGTGCTACAAAACAAAAACAAAAACACAATACTTGACTACTGATTTCTATTATAATTCAATGTAAAGTATAGAAAATGAAAAAAGACAAAAAGTTTCCTTACTTTGTCAGCAAAATGTTTTATGATGAAAGCTTTGTTTGACATGCGGGGCTTCTCAAAGAGGGCACATTTGTTCAAATGCGTGTTGTAGAGTTTTTGGGCCCACGTGTCATCTGTTCCTTTAGGCATCTTGGGAGAAAAAAGAAAGTGAAGTGACTGAGTGCTAAAGGTCTTGTGCGACATCAGCAACAAGACACCAGTTCCTATGTTCAACTTAAGGATTCAGCCTTTCTTCTCATCAGCACGAGTTAGCCTCCAAGGAAGGGCGTGGCTGAGACCTTCCTTGGAGGGACCAGGTACAACATGTGAATGACCATTGGCCTATACTGGGAGTCATCAACATTTAATTTTTTAACACAATAAAGGCTTTACAAGTTGAAGATGAAATACAACTATTAAGACATACTTTATTTTTTTAAAAAATTGTTAAATGCAAGTAACACTTATACACCATGAAATATTAATTAAATCTGGAAAGGTATGAACTGGTGGTCTCCTCTTGCCATGTGCAGAAACTTTACTACTTTTTACCTGTTTTTACAACATCTACTTGAGTGGGCTCATTCGATATACTCCTTACACTTCCCCTCTTACTCATGGTCATTAGGTTGCTACTAACTTTTTGTTATGAAAGTGTCATATTCCTCTTATACATACACACTTTCAATATATTTGTAAGTATTCTTATAGGTTAAACTCCCAGGTCAAAAGGCATACATGTTTATGATTCTGCTTTCCTATAAAATATGTTGTATGAATTCTTGTCCTTTATCAAATATAACATACATTATTAACTTAGTCTCAGTAAATGAAAGGTACCAAATTTACATTAGCCTGTTTGATTGATATTGAAAAAATTAGGATATCATTTTTGCTTTGCTTTCTTATTTTTAATCTCAAATAAGAATGAACACTTTTTTTTTTTTTTTTGGTTTTTTGAGACAGGGTTTCTCTGTATAGCCCTGGCTGTCCTGGAACTCACTCTGTAGTCCAGGCTGGCCTCGAACTCAGAAATCCGCCTGTCTCTGCCTCCCAAGTGCTGGGATTAAAGGCGTGCGCCACCACTGCCCGGCAGAATGAACACTTTTTTATCAGATGCATTCTTTTCTAAAAAAAAAAAAAACTCAGTTTTTATTTATTATAATTACATGTATTTGAGGGCAAGTGCATGCCATGCCCTTCCACTGTCGGATATGGAAGATTGAACTCAGGTTGTCAGATCTGTATAGCAAGTGTTTCTACCCACTGAGGCATCTCAGCAGCCCCACATACATTCTTAACACTAAGTCTGGCTCCTTATAAGGGTCAACACATGATAAGCTGTGATTTATTGTATATTAAGTAAAAGACAACTAATAAAAAAAGATTTGCCTAAGGTCCTTCAGTAATAAAGTGGAAGATTCAATGATTTTCTAACATGCTACATCCTTAAATGTTAAACCAAGTAAAATAGTTATTATTTATGTCAGTAACAAATATTCAAAACCTATGGCTACTTAGAAGTATTAATCAAAATAATTTTGGGGAAGTTTCTTGTATTTCAATATATTCTGCTGATCAAAAATATTAAAGATAAACATTAAAAGCAAAAATGATGAAAAGTAGTAACAGTTGTCAATTTGTAGTCAGCTACAAACAGAAGGAAAATTCTCCTAGTTTCACTTTAAATACAATCCTTGGGGTCGGGACCAGTGAGAAGGCTCAGCAGGTAAAGGCACAGGTTCTGCAAGCCTGCTGACCTGAGTACATTCCCACTTCCACAGTGGAAGGAGAAAACTGGCTCCCAAAAATTGTTCTGATTGCCAATATATGGTGTGGCACATGTGCATCACGCATACACAAACTTGCACACACACACACACACACACACTTTTATTATTTATTATTAAATAATAAAAGTAATTTTTAAAGAACCTTTGGGGTCTAATGTCTCTTCAGAATGAATGAGAGGCCCCTGACTTGTCACAACGACATACTGAAGCGTTTCTGCTTGCACCCACGTGTGCTAAAGCCTGGATCCATCTATCTTGACAGGATAAGTACTCCAGGAAAGTATAATTACCTTACATTCCTCATCCAGCAAATCTAGAATGCCTAGTTTAGATTCTATAAGGTTGATACATGGCTGATTATCATAGAAATCTATGAGTGTCCATGGAATTTGCTCCTTCATATATTCCTCCTGTTCCAATTTGAAGACATGCTGAAATAAAAAGAAAATGGCAGTTGTTATCAGATTATTATTATAAAGAACATAATTAAGAAGCACACTTCTATAAAACACTGAGGACACCAACAAAAGGAGATAGCTCATGGCTCTCAGTAAAAAGAGCCGCATGGAGAAGCATCACTGAAATCATGTACAGAAAACCTCAGCTGTCAGGCAGTGGTGGCGCACGTCTTTAATCCCAGCACTTGGGAGGCAGAGGCAGGTGGATTTCTGAGTTTGAGGCCAGCCTGGTCTACAGACTGAGTTCCAGGACAGCCAGGGCTACACAGAGAAACCCTGTCTCGAAAGACCAAAAAAAAAAAAAAAGAAAAAGAAAGAAAAGAAAAGAAAAAAAGAAAGAAAAAAAAGAAAAGAAAAAAGAAAACCTCAGCTATAAGCATTCATCATGAATAAATGAATCTAAGTGGATAATTAAAAAAAAATGTTTTTGTTTTGTTTGAGAAAGGGTATCTGTATGTAGACCAGGCTAGCCTGAGATTCTCTATGTAACTCAGGCCACATTTGAATTCGCACCTCCCTTAACCTATCAGATGCTGAGATTACAGGTATGCATCACTACACCAGGCCTCCCCATGGTTTGAATTGCAGATAAACACAATAGTCCTTGTGATTGTTAAATACAAGTGCACCATCCACACCACCCCTTCTCACTCCCATTCACTCTTTAACCAGATTATATACTGAGTCTATACTATGTGTCAGTTACTGTATGTGGTCAACAGCATATACAGGGATGCTGTATACGTGAACTGGGAGAGAACTAGGAGAAATCAAATAGTTGCAAAGAATAAAAGTGAGGCGGAAATTTCTGGTTTCTTTAACAACTCAGTTGTGTCACGTGATAGTTTCTTGGAAGCTGTCTTGTGAGAGGGCATGTGATGTTTTGTCAAAAACAGACACTTGAGAGGGTGTGTGATATTTAGAAAGAACATAAATGGAACCCCACAGTGAGGGACGCTCTTGCATTGCTATGCCATGCAATGCTTCCCTGGTCTTTGTTGGTCTTCACTTCTTAGAGAGAAATGCACCAAAGAACGTCTCCTGTCATTCCAGCTAATTCTGCTGATTCAAGCAGATGGGGTGGAGCCTTGCTGTTTCTGCTGGATCATGCTGCCATTACTGATCGTGTTCGGTGTTTGCTATTGAACTAGACTGCTGGTATCCTGAAAAGAGTGAAATCGTCCCAAGTAACTACTTCTAAACAGGTACACAAAACCCTTTTCCTACTAACCTTCTTTTTCTTCTACCTCTGGTCGATGGGGTTGAAGAACATAAGAACCTTAAATAAAATGGGTTTTGAAAAAGAAATCTAAGCCTACATAAAAGTACAAATGCTATTTATTATGAAAGAGGATGACAAGAGTCCTCATCTAGTTTGGATATGGTGTTTAGGTAGGCTTCCCTGGGGAAGGGCTGTGATCAAGTTCTGAATATGAATGGAAGCTAAACTGGTCCAGGTGGGTAAGGCAATCCAACCACTGACTGCTTAAACCTGCTGCTCCACCCAAGCTGGCAGACAACACAGCTTCTAGTCTCACTTCAGACATTAATGGCCACTACTGGATCTTAGATTTCTATTTACCTGTTTCTTTTCAATCCTTTGTCTCATTCTTTCTTGCCATTTTTTTTCTTCCTAGAAAAACTAGTTTTTTTGTGGCTATGACCCAATAATACCTATTTTCTAGGACCACAAGTTTTAGAACTCAAAGGTGACAGAGATTTTTGATTCTCTCTCTCTCTCTCTCTCTCTCTCTCTCTCTCTCTCTCTCTCTCT
>NW_021604676.1:1977744-1996137 GCF_004785775.1 Grammomys surdaster | reverse complement strand
TCTCTCTCTCTCTCTCTCTCTCTCTCTCTCTCTCTCTCTCTCTCTCTCTGTACACTTGGAACTTTTCCACTATATTCTACACTTATGGCAATATCATCTTAGCTCATTTGCAGTACTAATCCTTGATCAAAAAGATCATCCAAACCAGGCAGTGGTGGTGCACGCCTTTAATCCCAGCACTCTGAAAGGAGAAGCAGGCAGATCACTGTGAGTTTGAGGCCAGCCTGGTCTAAAAAGTGAGTTCCAGGACAGCCAGGGCTACACAGAGAAACCCTGCCTCAAAAAAAAAAAAAAAACAAAAAAAACATTATCCATATAATTCATATAATTCTAGTTAACAAATGTGTTCTGTTATTTCTATTGGTAAAGGGATAAATAAGGTATATTTGAGAATTATGGATTTGGGGGCTAGAGAGATGGCTCAGTATTTAAGAGCATTTGTTGGTCTTGCACAGGACATCAATTCAATTCCTAGTACTCACAGGTGGCTCACAACTATCCTTAACTGATGAAATAGGAATCCTGTTATGGAAACCCTTAAGGTTGTAAAAATGTCACTATACATTGTTTCACTGTATTAAACAGCTTTACTTGCTAAACAAAGATGGCTAAATGTTTATCAAAGTACTTATATTTTACAATGTCAAACAACCTAAAAGTTAAAACTTTAGTCTCAAATGTATACAACCCCAATCTGACTGCCTATAGTCAGAAATTTTTAATTTTCTTTGCTATTTTTTTAGTATTTATTTCATATTTTAAAAGAATATACTAATCAAGGGGCTGGAGATACGGCTCAGCGGTTAAGAGCACTGACAACCCTTCTGGAGGACCAGGGTTCAATTCCCAGCACCCATGCAGTAGCTGACAATTGTGTATAGCTCCAATTCCAGAGGATCCAGCAACCTTTACACAGACATATATGCATGCAAAATACCAATACACATAAAATAAAAATAAGAAAAATTTTAAAAAGAATATGCTAATCAGAGTTTTTTTACTTCTCAGTTTGAAATTTTATTTTGTCTTTGTTTTCTCCAGTTATTTATTTAGCAATATATATATATATAATATATATTCATAATATGTAAATATATATTGAATATGTATATATATTGAATATGTATATATTCAATATATGTAAAAGGTTTCCACATCATAGAAAAAAAGTCTTCAAAGACAAGCAGCATCTAAACATAGCACAGTATTCTGTCATAGTCGAAACTTCTTTAAGGACTCAACAAAACCTAAAAAATGAACTGTACTATCTCTAGCTTTACCAACTACAATGATCTTTGTTTTCTGAAAATAAAAAGAATGTTTTTCAAGCACAATTTATTGTTTTACATTATTACAGAAATGTATATACTAAAGTATAGATTATTTTGAGAGAAATTTAGCATTCATTTCAGGCAAAGAACTCGCTCTGTTTAAACTGGGTGATACGGTGGTGGCAAGTCTGTAATCCAATGCTTGGAATGTGAGGAAGGAGGTTAGCTCAAAGCTAGTATAGGCCACTCCCAAAATACACCCACTGCCTTTACACAGCCTATTGAAAAGAAAACTTGTGAAATTCTGCCATCTTCCTAACATAGTAAACAATGTTAGTAGTAACCCCACATATAGTTGGCTTCTAACAGCAAGTCCCACTTCCTGCATCTCTCACTCAAATTATTTGCTCCAAATGTTCATTATTCCAGATAAGGGATAACTGTTAAACATTTTTTAATGCCATATTAATTTGTAACATTGTTCCAAACTCTGTTCTCTGACAGTTTCCCTATTCTAAATCCAATATAAGGATTACAGTTCAGGAGTTTATTTCAGAGACCAAGCTTCTTCTTTTTAAAAAAGACTAAGAATTCAAAAGAAAAGTGTATAGCAGAATCTTATTCAAGAAAGATTATTGCTGGTATAACAGCTTTAACTACATTAATTGCTAGCACCACTGCTTCTGCAATTGCTTTGATACAAGAAGTTAAGACAGCTACTTTTGTTAATCATTTAGCAAAAAATGTTACTAATGTGTTGAATGTACAAGAGGATTTAGATAGGCATTTGGAGCAACGGATTGATGCTCTTTATCCTATTAAAATTATTGGAAGGAGGTTCAGAGTTTAAGGTAAGGAGCCATTGAGAGTCATGCCAAATACAATTGGATTCGTGTGAGTTTTAAAATTTACAGTGGTAGTCATTATAATTAGGAAAAAGTTTAAAGACACTTGGAGTGTATTTGGCATAATTCTAACACCTCTCTGGATGTTTTAACTTTGCATAGCGAGTTTATGAATTTAAAGAATGTTACTCTGCTGAATGTTGATGGGGCGGATACTGCTGATAAAATTACCCATGGCCTGAGGTCAGTATTTCTATTTTGGTCAAGCTTCAAGAATGGCATATATAGCTTGATCATGCTAGCCCTTTTTGTCCTGGGAAGACTTTTATTCCTCCCCATTGTGTTAAGCCCTTAGAAACAGTGGTCACAGGAATGTTCATGGAATTTTGTTTATTGCCTTGCTTGTTCTTTGACTATTTTTGTTGTTTGTCTTGCTTGGTACTTGACTATTTGCATCTATTGTGTTGCTAGACCCTCAGCCTAGAACTTACCTGAATACTTGCCTGTAATTCAAATGGTATAAAAGCAAAAAGGAAGAGGGGAGATAGGATAGAGGACTTTAGGGAGGGGAAATGGGGAAAGGGGATGACATCCGAAATGTAAATAAATAAACTATCCAATAAAATAAAATGGTATAAAAGCAAAAAGGAGGAGGGAGGATGGGATAGAGGGTTTTTAGAAGGGGAAATGGAGAAAGGGAATGACATCTGAAATGTAAATAAGTAAAATATCCAATAAAAAAAAGAATAAAAAAAGACTAAGAATTCAAAAGAAAAGTTTATAGCAGAATCTTATTCAAGAAAGAAAATTCTTACCATGTTGAATTGTTGCTGTAGTTTTTCATTTGCATAATTTATACAGAACTGTTCAAAACTATTTATCTCAAAGGTTTCAAATCTGTAATATCGAAAAAGTAAAGTAGAAAGAAAAGAAAAATAATAATTTTAAAAAATATTTAAAATATGCACACTTGGAAGAGAAAACTGGGAAGTTGCTTAACATCACCTTTTCTTTTACTTATGAGATAAAGGTCTGTAAGTTGTAAAGGACAGAATATGATGAGCATCAGCTGAGACAAAGCTTCCTTTGTATGGTCCTGCCTAAGGATATGCAGCCTTGGGTGTTTGAGGCTAATTCATCCTCCAGTAGGAAAACAATAGAACTATGCTAAAGCCACAGTTCTTATCAATTTATTCTCCTAACATTTCACACAAAAGAGAGAGATAGAAACAGAAGCCTTATAGGTTCTTCTGAAAAACTGAACCAGAGAGTGAAAAATTAGCTGCCAAACAAGTCCTTGTACAAAAAAGTATCAATATTTACAGTAGTGTATTCAGAGAAGGGAACTAGAAATGAAATTGTATTTTTAGAAATTCAATAATTTATCATATGAGAGTCTGAAAACCAATTAATTCTACCCATTAGCTTAGTTGATATACTCTGGAGCTGAGTTAATTTTTGTTTTAAGCAATGTGCATTTTTTTGCATCATTATATCTCCATCATCAAGACACTTCTGAATGGTTATAAGTAGGATTTCCTTCTCTTCTCCAGTAGAAAGCAAATTAAACAGTGCAAAGAGGTACAAAACACCTCCAAATAAACAACTGCTTCCCAGCAGCCTAGGGCAGCCAGCCAAATGCACTCACCCGTAAATGTCCAGCACACCAATGAAAGAGTGCTGTTTGACAGCGGAATGGAGAGCCTGATTGACATGATCAACAATCCAGTTAAAGAGCTTAGCATAAATGTGCTTGGCTAAAGCATCTCGGGCATTTGTGGCCTGCAGCTTGGAGATGGGCTTGATGTATGTCTCTGTGGCAGTAGCTAGCTTTCGGTGGCAAAGCCAGTGACACATCTCTTCATAATCCACACCCATAAGGTCACAGAAGATGATAAGAGGCTCATGCTTAGGCTACAAAAGAGAATGTGTTATTGTGTATGGCCAAATCAGAGAATAATTTCTGAAAAAGGTCACAAAATTCAGCAGTATCTCTGTCAAACAGATATTAACGTCATTCATATCTGATCAGTGAATATAATCAGAAGCATCCATACATAATCCAGCATCTGGAAGTCACTTTGCAATCTCTTGTAGGGCTCATTTTAAACAAACAAACAAAAAAAACCCATTCTTGGTTTGGCTGTATCTCTATTAGGTCATAGTAAATCACTCAGTCAAGAATCTGTCAGCTAGTCATCAAATCTGTGGTATTAAACAAAAATAAGCATGGCTCCTGTGTGGTCTGAATGAGAATGGGCCTCAGCAGATCATGTATCTCAATACTCGATTCCCAGTTAGTGGAACTGTTTGGAAATGATTGGGAGGTGTGCCATTCTTGAAGGAGGTGTGTTACTGGGAGCAGATCTGGAGGTTTCAAAAGCCCACATCATCCCCAGTGTCTCTTTATCTCTACCTTGTGCACGTGGATCAAGCCATAAGCTCTTGGCTACTGCCTTTACTGCCTCGCCTGTCTGCCTGCTGCCATGTTTCCCTGTGACAGTCATGGACTCACTTTCTGAAACTGTAAGCCCCAAATAAATTCTTTCTTCTATAAGTTGCCTTGTTCATGATGTCTTATCACAGCAACACCTAGTGTTTGCAGTCTTATGGGACATACTTAATGACATGTGAAACATTGAAAAGAGGCAGACACAGTGGTGAGAATCCATAGGAGGGGAGTTCTCTCTATCCAGCATGGCAGGAGACAGTTATCTTAGATCATACATTAGAATATGAAAGAATAGCCAGTACTTACTTCTTGGTCAAGAGAAAAGTTGTCTAAGTTGAGGGTAACAGCAAGATTTTTAAAAACTCAAAACAACTGCAGTAGGAGGGAAACTAGCAAGAGGAGGAGTAAAATAAAGTAGAAAATGTACAAACTGAAGCCACAGAGGCCGTGACTGACCTGCATCCTCAGGCCACTGAAGGTCTGAAGAGGTCTGAAGTAGACAGTCTGATGTCATTTGAAGGGCTTTGGGATTAGAATTCGTTAATGACTAACATATCCCTGAATCCCTTACATATTTTCTGTGGATCTTATATGAGTGGGTTTTGATAAATCTTGTCTTGTTTAATCCATGTCACTGTGTTTTATTTTCCCATATCTTGCATCTGACAACATTCCTGGGTAGTGCCAGGTTATACATCATCTCTCAGTGAAAACTGAGGATTGGAGATCCCAGAGAACAAACAACTTGACAAAGACAATCACATGGCTAGTTTCTATCAGCATTGTCATTAAAGCCTGAGTTTCCTGACGTCCTCATCTCTGGATCCTGAGGTAGTCACCTCAGACTCAGATTCAGAACCTTCATTTACAACACCTACCGATCATGAAGGAACAATACGTGCTACAGCATGGACCAACTGTGAAAGACCACGTATCACAAGATTCAACTTCTATGAGTGTCCAGGATACATAACTCTACAGAGCAAGATATGGTAGACTCAAGTTGTTTGAGTTGAGGAGATAGGAGTACAAGTTGGTGATAGGTAAGATGTCCAGGCTTCTTTTTCAAAGTATTTTAAGCTACCTGTGGTGATGGTTGAACACACCTATGAGCATACTCATAACCATATACTGGTGCTGGTAAATAGATTATATCTCAATAAAGCTGCTTTTGGAAAGAAACAAAACAAAACCAAAAACTGGTGCCAGGTGTGATTATATTTATCTGTAGTCCCAGATTGTCACAAGTTTGAGATCAGCCTGGCCACAGGCAAGACTCTATCTTTAAGGAGGAGGGCACTTAGTTTCTTAAAAGAAATTAGATGTTTAAATCAGAGCTATTATTTTCTCCTTTAAAAAATATTGGGGCAAGAGAGATGGCTGGGTGGGTAAAAGAGCTTGCTGCACAAGCCTGATGACGTATGTTCAATCCCTGGGACCCAAGCAAAAAGCTGGACATGATGGCAATCATCTGTAATCCCAGTACTCCATGATAGAATGGAAAGCAAAGACAGGAGAACTGGCCAAAACCATGAACAGGTAGAAACAAGAGAGACCTGCCTCAGTGGGGTGTAAGGGGAAAACCAACTCCCAAAAGGTGTACTTTGGATTCCACATGTGTGGTCAGCACTCACATACACACATACAAACAAACACACAAATAAAAATAATGGTGCTGAAAAGATAGGTCAGCAGGTAAAAGTACTTGCTACACAATATCAGGACTGGAGTTTGCATTCTAGCACCCATGTAATAAGCCACTGCCTGAATCTCTAGCTCTGAGAGATCCAATGCCCTCATCTGGCCTGTATACACATACAGATTTATGTACCTGTGTGCTTATACATGTGCACAAAAACTGAGTAAATAAAATAATAAACAAGTAAATGAAATTAAATCTACTGTCGATCTAGAGAGATGGCTCAGTAGATAAAGTGGACCTGAATTTGCCCCCCAGGACCATGTTCAAAAAGACTAACATGGTGGCATGTTACAAACACAGTGACTGTAAATTGTACAAAGGCCCCAAGTTCTATCTCTAGTTGTAAAACAAACAAACAAAACTAACAGACAGGCATTAAAATCTATTAAAATTGCATTAAGCTTGATCTGGACTTACAGCTATTGTGCAGCTGTCTGAATCTCGAGATGCAAATCCAACATTGCCTAAGTGAAGAATACCAGCGAGTATTCGAAAAATTCCCATTTGGTAAGATTCACTAATTCCTGAAATAGAGTAAAAACAAGCACTTGATGTCAACAAAGAACACTGAATAGTAACAAAGAAATTATAAGAAAAATTTAAGTCTACTATTAATTCTTGAATATTCCCAGATGTGTATATTACATATTTAGTCACATATAACAATACTTTCAGTTTTGTTCACAGTAACACATTAGGCAGTTTCGCAATGTGGGTTGTGGAGTGTGCCTAATATGGTCTCATGTCTTGCAATAATCACAGACACGTAACTTCATTGTCTATGACTTGGTTTTCTCACTTGAGATAAGGGGATAATTTTGCAAAGAGTGTTTGTAATATTAAATGAAATAATGTGCAGAGCATACCTGGACATGTTAGGTATTAAAAAAAATTACTATTGTCACATCTTAGACGTATAAGTATTTTATTAATATTATTGCCACTACTCATCCCTACTCTAAATGCATATTGTAGCCCAATAAGGCTGATTTAAGTTGGATTATTGAATTACTTCTAAGTATAGATTAATTAGGAATGAAAGAGATCCAAATATTAGAAGTGTTCAGATGGTTCTATATCCTAAGCTAATAAGTGAAGATCCAAACACAGCACTGGAACAAGACCTAAATGATAGGGTGAGATCAGAAAGTTGGATACTTTATGGCTTTTACCAGATCTGGCTTCAATTTTTCAGTAAAGAACAAAAGTTCTAGAATATTAAACATAATTCTGTAAGTAAAAGTGTAAAACTATTTTAAAAACATTTTTATAAAGGGTAATAGAGAATTAACCTTATGGTGAATAGTTTTGCTATTTCCTACATTATGTAATGGCTTGCTTGCTTTCCTTCCTTCCTTCCTTCCTTCCTTCCTTCCTTCCTTCCTTCCTTCCTCCCTCCCTCCCTCCCTCCTTCCTTCCTTCCTTCCTTCCCTCCTTCCTTCCTGTCTGTTTGGTTTATTTATTTTTATTTTTTTGAGACAAGGCCTTATCTATGTAGCCCTGGCTGTCCTTTAACTCACTGTGTAGACTAGACTGGCCTCAAACTCAGAGATTCTGCTGCCTCTGGCTCCTGAGTGCTGGGATTAAAGGAAAGGAGCGTACTATCATAACTCTGTTGTACCTTGATAGTAAGGTTATAGTCTACCATTTTCAGACAGCTTTCTTTAGCTTTGTGAAAAATGGAAGACTCCCTTTTTCTTAATGGGGCATACTCTTCTTTGCCTGAGCTGAGGATCATGACCCACAATCTTCTACCTGAGGAATATCACATTACAAGTTCAATCTCCTGGAATCCGTCTCCATGCAAATGAGGTATCCATAGAACCTTAAGCCTCAGTCAATGAAACTTTACCCTAAAAAGAACCCCTTCCCACTATCCAAGGTTCATATATATATAGCCCTTGATTCACCCAAATAAAGTATATGTGCACAAGCTATTTCATTGACTACTGTCTGACAGAGTAGTTTCACTGAATGTCCTCTCAAAGAACTGTAACACTGAAGAGCTGTAACACTGTAATCTTTGGAGAAGATGCCTACCTGACACCCCCCCTTCAGGCCTCTGGTCTTCTACCCCTCAACTTCCCACCCCCCAACCCCTCCTCACCCCTAGCATTTACTGCCAGACCAGGATCCTGTCCACCCACCAGTTCTGGACTTCGCTATATCCTTTCCCACCAGGTGTGCAACAGTCCTGGACACCCTCAAGGGAAGAAGTAAAAACCAGAAACACAGCTCCATACTGGACTTTCAAAATTCTTAAGTAAAACAATACTCTCTGGGACTTAATGTGCACATGGATCAACTGTACACCCTGCTAAAATGCAGATGCTGAGTCCAATGTTTTGTGAAGTAGTATGAGAGTGTATTTTTAGCAAGTCTTACAGGGTTCAGGACCTAAGCTCCCTTATTAGAAGGTATATCTCTAAATAACAAAATACAGTATTTGAGTTACTTTTATTCTGAGGCTTTTTTTTTAAAGAGCACCTTTAGAGATTGTATACTATTTACAACTCTAAGTATAAACTGACTGGCACTCAGATTTAACACTTGCTTTTTATTTATTTATATTTTAAAATTTTATTTAATCTTTTTTTCACATTCCAGATTTTATCCCCCTCCCAGTCCACCCTCTGACTATTCTCCATCTCATACCTCCTCCCCACAGCCCTGTCTCTAAGAGGATGTCCCCATCTCTCCACTCCCCAGCACACCAGACCTCTACAGTCAGTGGGATCTGCTTCAGAAACACAGCAATAACACTATGCGCATGTATAAAATTCTCAAACAAAATTTTAAAATTCCTTTATCAAAAACAATGAAAACAGTAGAATACATGTGTTCTGTCACCATGCCAATTTAGTTTTGCTTTTTAGCAGTTGTAAAGACCCTGAAGACAGCAATAAAAATAATGCAGCAAAGCCTGCACTGGCACAGTGTCACATGCCCTCCATCCCAGCACAGAGACGGAGGCAGAGGGACTGCAAGTCCTAGACCAGGCTGGGCTACATGGTTAAAACCTATCTCCAAACATTACCAACAAACAAAGCCAAAAAACCAAGTAATCAAGCTCCCGAACAACCAAGACCCACAGAATATGTTTATACAAAATCCATTTCAATTAGTCTCAAACCCTAGATTTTTTTTAAACATTTAGCTAAAAGTTAATCTTACCTCTCTGGATGCTGAAATATGGTTTTAAAGTGCAATTCAATGATCTTTGGTGACTTTACAAGGTTGAGCCACTACTGCCACTATCTAATCCTAGAACCATTCTAAGAAACGCCATGCCCATTTCTCTGCGTTCCATACATGTGAAATCTCCCAGCACTGTTGACCAGTTAACACAAAGACAAACGAATATTCCAAACAAAGACTGCTTGAGTCCAAATGACCAGCACTCATGAGTTCAAGACAGATGACATTACCCAGCAGAGAGCAGGCCTGCCTGGTGTGCGCCATCTCCTTTGCATCATCCACTCCTTCTATCATAGGGCTGCCTCCTTGCTTCGTGTAATGAAAACTATCTGCATTTCCTGCAGTGAAGGAAAGAAAAGGTTTTTAGTGTATGAGAAGGTTAGACTTCCACCCTATAAACATGCTGAATTACAGGTAGTGACAACACACTGATTACACACACACGCACACGC
Source organism: Grammomys surdaster (assembly GCF_004785775.1). Classification (NCBI taxonomy): domain Eukaryota; kingdom Metazoa; phylum Chordata; class Mammalia; order Rodentia; family Muridae; genus Grammomys; species Grammomys surdaster. The sequence goes on along the minus strand of NW_021604676.1, from coordinate 1,986,217 downwards.
ACACGCACACGCACACGCACACGCACACGCAAGGTTTGGAGTCTGTCTAGTTTACACTGACATTCTAATATAAAGTTTAAGATTTTATCTTAATTGGTGAAATAAATAATGTTTTCTTCAGAGTTAGTTCCAAACAAGCTACTAGGACAAGTTTCCTCTTTCATCAGAACAGTTTTCAAACATATATAAAAGTGAGGTGAGCCAGGCGGTGGTGGCACATACCTTTAATCCCAGCCCTTGGGACACAGAGGCAGCTGATAGCTATGAGTTCCAGACCAGCCTGGTCTACAGAGCCAAAGATAACCAAGGCTACACAAAGAAATCCTGTCTCAAAATGAAATGAACAAAACAAAATGAACCACAAAATAAACAAACAAAATAGCAGAGGCTAGACCCTAAACCCACCTCCTCCTTACCCAGCTTCCACAGGGCCAGTCCTGTGCCTGATTAGAGCCACACCCTCCTCCCCGTGGGGGTTCTAAAGCTAGATGCAGACCTCCAGGAATCATTTTCTTCATAAATATTTTAGTACTAAGGAGGATTTTTTTTTGACAAACTTGAGAACTCAAAACTTAACAGAAAAGAACACCAATACGAGAAATCTAGTGTCATATTCATACCTAACCGCAGCATCTTAAATTCAGGTAACTTTGCTGAAGCACAGAGCTGATAGAAGATATGGTAGTTTCTCTCTTCTTCTGCCTTTGAAATAAGAAGAGTTTTCAATTGTGGCATTTTAATATAAAACTCAGGAAAATCTATGATAACATAAAATTTTAATGTTGTATTATCTCAGTAAATCCCCACATTTTGTAAAACTGATTTAAATAATTAACCCTTATGATTTATAGTATATATGCAAGATAGGAGGATGGCTTGAGACTTGAAGCCAGATTAGGCAAAACAGTAAGACTCTGTCTCTTGAAAAATAGAAAATAAGTAATAAAGATGTACTAGTCATATTCAGTATAAATACCAGCGAGCAAGGATTTTAAGGTTTTTTAGTATTGTAGTCTAAACCCATGACCTCGAATATTCTAGACAAGTGTTCCCTACCACTGCACTATAGCCCAAGTCTAGTTTCGACCCTTTTTATTGAGATAGTCTTATCTAAATGTCTTTTCTGTCTCTGAATTCCTCTGTAGATCAGACAGCCCTTAACTTGTGATTCTCCCAATTCAGCCCCCTGAGAGGCCTATAACATTTTGCCTGGCTTAGTAATGCTTTCTGAATTAGTGAACAACTTGATAGATGGCCAAAATAATAAATAAATAATAATAAATAATAAATAAATAAAATAAATAAATAATAAATAAATCCATAATAAATAAATAAATAATAAATAATAATAAATCCATAAACATACTTTCCCTATACATTTATATATTATAAACTTTGTAGTATGTAACATATATATTTTTCCTATGAATAATAATTTGATAAAGTAAAAAAACAATAATTTATAATCTATGGTCAATTTTTAGTATTTCCTTAGTCTTTTTCTACATATACACCTAGAGTATAGTTGCAAAAATTATTAACATTCGATCAACATATTTTTAGAATTTGCAATATATCCATGCCAATAAATATTAATGTTAATAAGGTTAAGGGAAGTCTTAAAACGCAAAGGCATCAATGACTATTGCAGGACACAGGACACTGAATAAACATACCGATGATCACAAGCACAATGAGGCAAGAGATCAAGTGGTTCAGCAAACAGAAACTAGAAAAGCAGGTGGCTCAGCAGAAACACTACAGTCATCCTGTACAGGATGGCTAATGCTCGGCCTATTTATTTTGACTATGATTCATTTGTTATAACAAACATTCTCAATGTTCTAGACTCCTGGAGACTGGGGAGCTGTAAGACTTACTACCACACTTAAAGATAAGGATGAAGGCTTACCATTCTTCTCAGGCAGTAACAGCCACTAGTCAACATACTGACCAAGGTCAATTTCCTACTTTGCTCACAATCCTACAAATTTCTTTTTTTCAAACATTAATTTTCACTTTATGTACATAGGTGTTTTGCCTGTACGTATGTCTGTGCACCACATGTGTGCAGTATGTGTAGAAGGCAGGAGAAGGTATTGAATCTCCTGGGACTAGAGTTACAGACAGTTGGTAGCCATTATATATGTACTGGGATTTGGACTCAGATCCTCTCTTAACCTCTGAGTCATGTCATTAGTCTCAAGTTCCTACACATATCTATGTGGATTTCATGCATTTCTGTTTCACTCATTCTTTCTTCTCACTAATAGACTTAAAAAAATCCTATGTGTGAATAATACTGTTATTTGTAACTTAAATACTAGAGTAACAGTAGAGGGTAGCTATTGCCTTACTATCAATATCAAATGCTATGTTTATAGATATCAAGCATTATAATTTGCTTAAGATTAAATATTTAACCAGGCACAATCCCAAAGTCAAAGCCAGGGTATCTGGACACCACAACTCTTGACTCTTGGTATGTGCTAGACAACTTCAAAGCCACAACAGACTTAGGCAATAAACAATGGACCCTGACATGTGGAATATTTGAATTTAAATGATGTGGCATCAAGCATATGGGTCACTGAGACTCTGGGTCTCGGTATGAGGTATGTAGTGGATCACCAGGAACCACATACTGACTTTTTTTTAATGATAATCAACATTGCCTAGAATGCCTACAATGTATGACTATACACCAGCTAGTGCTATAAATGTGTAACATGTCTCCCTTTCCGTCAGAAAGAAACAACAATGTAAGTGTCAACAAAAAATCCTATACAAATATTCAACTATGGTTTTGATGGCAGTTTACAGCCAGGTTACAAAGACTTTCTTTTAGCTCTGTGGCAGTACAGAGCTGGGCTGAAACATCAGTGTTAACAGGAAGAATGCCAGTCTGTAGAAGAGCGCTGGGAGCCCTTCCTTACTGGGTTTCTTCTAAAGAGCATGTTCACAAACAGCCCTGCCTATTCGATGGAACTTGGGACGGATATTATGTAACTATTCTATAATAGATCGGGGCCACATGGCTCAGTACCTGTTGGGTTCTTTCCTCGGCTCATTAGCCCACTTCCATCCCTTGGGTGTTTTTCCTTTCTTAATGAGCTGTCTGTTTCTATTTCTAACCACATCCCTTCCCAATCCATTGCTCTAGGGTACAAGAGCCTAGAATTGGGTGCCTCGGAACTCAGATCTGGGGCTAGATACTCCTGAGCACACTTTTCCTTTCACTGTCTGACTTCCACACCTAGCTTAAAAGGCCTGACTTTCCTCTATCTCCCCTCTTCCTGGTGGTTGCTGGGATTTTGAGCTTTCCTCTATTGTTGCTTTACTTTCAAACTTTAAAAGTATGCTCAAGCCTCTGAGTCCATTTTTCAACTATTTTAATAAGACTAAGATAGAACTCCCTCCTCATAATTTTCCTGATAACATTACTATCCTACCCAAATAATGTCATATCCTAAGAATCAAAAAGAAGCAAAGACGACAGGTATATTTTGTTTTTCTTGAGCTGAGTTCAAATTGTAACTCTTTGAAGACATAGATAAATGCTTTATCAGTTGGAAAATATAGAGGCAAGACTAAATAGCACCTCTTTTTAACTAGCCTTTTCAACAAGCATCTTGTAAGAAAAATTCAAAACCACTATACCAGACTCAGAAAGACAAATACTGCATTCTTTCTGCTATATGGAGAACCTAGATTTAAATATAAATAAATGCATGACACATGCACATATATAAAACGACATGAACACACAACATGAAAGTAGCATAGAGACTGTGAGGAACGATGCCTATACAGTGGACAGTAGAGAACAAGAGGTCATGGAGTAGAGAAGACATGATGTGTTTTCTTTCACATGCACAATCTAGCTTTAGGATATAGATAGATATGCATACATATACGTATATGAATAAAAGCAGACCAGCAAGAGAAAAGAAGAACAGCAGGGAGTACAGGAGTGGTATGGAGCTAGGAACAATTACATATATGTGTATGGATATCATAATGAAATCCATTATTTTAGATAGTAACTGTAAAGTTATCAAAATATGAAGCATTAAACCTAAATCAATGTCCACTTTCAAGGACTATTAGGTTCAAGAGGTTGTCCCCAACTTCTGACGCAGCAGTTTACATTTTACATGTTTCTATCCAAGTGTGATTTAAAGTAATGCCATGAGAATATGCTCAAGAGTACTATGAAATAAAGTATATCATACTAGCAAGCAAGGGCTCTCTAGTTGTTCAGTATGGCTTTGTCCTTGGGAATAAAATGACCATCATTTTGGAGAAGAGATTATGTTGGCTCTCATAGCCATGAAAACTAATTGAGCAGAGGCCTAAAGAAGTAGCTGTATGTAAAGTAATGCCAATGGAGCTGAGATATATCCGAGTAGAAAGAGGGAAATTGGGGTCAAAAGTGTCAGATGAGACTGCAGCCATTACTTTCTGCTCTGTCCTCCCCCAGTGCAAATGATCTTGGGAGATGCTAGGAAATAAAAACAAAACCAACTAACTTAGCCAAGCAAACAAAACCCCCAAAACCGGAAGGTTAACTGAAAGGGGGCTCTATGATACAGCTTGCATGAGGTTGTTATCCATCATGGATGGACATTCATGGTGACAGAGCTGCTTTGGGGTTAACATCTATGCAAATAAGCCTAATAAATTCATTGGGCAGTCAAACTGGACTCCCATAAAATAGCTTCTATTCTGTCCTTGGTGCTCTCTTTTGGGTATTTGTTCCTGTCTACCCAAGAAAACTTTACATAACAGTAATTATAAAGTAATCCTAAAACACACAAGTATTTGAATATATGCACATCCAGCTTACCTGGAACACCACTCTGGATTTCTCTAAAAGGTAAGTTCTCATATTGGCACCGATGATTCGATATCTCTTGTCAAAACCAATTTCAATATATTTTCCAAACCGGCTGCTATTATCATTCCTGGTTGTTTTGGCATTTCCAATTGACTAAGAAGCAAGAGAAAAAACAGGATCTTAGAAGGGCAGTGCATGGCATTCACAAAGCTTACTCAGAGAGAGAAGGAATAGAATCTAATTCTTCCATTTTTAGTGATCCTTTTAAGATGAGATCCAATTTTTCCCCTGTAGGGAGCACACGTGTCTGCTTTGCCCAGCTGCACAGGTAGATACCAATAGTCTTTCTTTGTCTTGTTATTCTCACACAAATGCATTTCAGAAGCAGAAGGACTAATGGACGCAGCAGTGGTGAAATTTCCATACACCATCTGGGGCATACAAACATTCATGTCCACAGAGAGAGAGATATAGGGCTGGAGCTGCCAGAGCAAAGCCTTGTCCTTAGCCATCAAAAACTCAGAAGACTGTCTTATGTGACACCATTAAGACAAAGAAAAAATTTCCTGGAAATGCTGGTTTGGTATAAAAGGTCTCTTTAGAAACTAGCCAGTTCTATCATTTTATCCCATAGCAACAAAGGACAAATGATACTGCTTATAAGCAGAATATTTAGTATTATCCACCCTACTGATTGATTACATTTTGAGGCAGCATCTCACATACCCGAGGCTAGCCATGAGTTCCTTATATAGACAAGGATTCCTTTAAACTTATATCTTCCTGCTTCTACTTCCCAAATGCAGAAGGTATAGGCATGTGTCACCATGCCTGGCTTTATGCACTTTAAATGTCATTTTCAGAAACCAGAAGTAAAAACATGTCTCTTTCTTGCATATTCTGTGAATGTGTGTATGTGTACCAGCACATGCATGCAGTTGCACTGTACATGTGTGTGCATGTGTACATAAAGCCCAGAGGTTAATGTCAGTTGTCTTCCTTGATCGGTGTCCACTTTATTTACTGAGCAGGGTTTCTCACTGTACCCAAAGCTTATTGACAATGCAGCGTATCTCAATACCCATCATGCCCTTGGAATCCTGTCTCTACCACCTAAGCACTAGGATTTTAGGCAGGCCACCAAACCCAGCTATTTTTGTTTATGTTTTTATGGTTTCTTTCTTTCTTATTTTTTCCTGAGACAAGGTATATGGCTATCCTAGAACTCAATATAGAGACCAGGCTGGCCTCAAACCCAGACATCTGCCTGCCTCTGTCTCTCAGTTTAATCTCTGTGCTAGGATTAAAGGCATGTGTCACTACCGCCTGGCTAAGCCCAGCTTTTTAATGGAGGTGTTTAAGACCTAAAGTCTGGTTTGAATGCTTACAGGGGTCTATCTACTTTATCTATCAAGCCACCCCTCCAGAACCTAACTGGTTTTTGTTGTTGTTGTTTTGAGTTTGTTGCTTGCTTGCTTTAAAGACAGGGTCTCATGTAGTTCAGGTTCACTCTGAACTTGCTATGTAGCTGAGGCTAACCTTGAACTCCTGGTCCTCCTGCCCCTACCTATAGAGTGCTAGGATTACAGGTATGTGCACCAGGCTCTGTTCATGTTAGGCAGGCACTCTTCCAAATGAGGAACTCTACAGCCCAACATTGATTTTAATGGTTTTATCTAACTTGTAAATATCTTCAACCATATACTGAGAATTTAAATTTTACTAAATATTGTTCATAACCTTAAGTTTTTGATGGCATATGCCTGCTTTTTAACTTAGTGACATGCTTCTGTAACTCTTTTAAGTCAAAATAAAAACATAGTGTAGTTAGAAGAGCAAGCATTCACATAATGCATATATTAAACACTGAATAACGTTATTCCGTATAAGATTAACGTTTGTCCCTTGTACAAAGTCTTTTAGGATTAGTATATGAAAGCCACAGCAAACAGAGTGATGTGAAAATGGTGTAAAGTGTTAAGAGAGAACAAGTTTCAGGGATAAAAACAATAGGATTCTAGCTAGCCGGAGGAGCCAGCATACTTACCTGATCTTCTCATCAAAGACAATGAGGTAGTATTTTAAAAGAAATACAGTGTCATCATTTGTGTTGGCTATGAAGATACTATTAGAATTTGGATTATTACTTTTAAAGTACTTTAGAAGAGGAATAAAAATGATTGAAAACTATCTTTCTAGCACAATATAGTGATTTTTAAAAAGCTTAGGATAATTTTTTTAAAATTTTTTTTTGAACATGAGATGCTTTTTTATAGCATGTTTTACAAGGGGAGGGGCTAAGAGGGGCCAGGTGGTGGAAAAGTACAGAATCTTCTTGGCCTGTGCCTTGAAACATGTCATGGTCTATACGGTACACTGCCTTGAATTATGATCTACTTGCTATTCTTCAGAAGATATGGTACACTGCTTGAGTTATGGTCTCCCTGCTATTCTTCAGAAGATATGGTACACTGCTTTGAGTCTATCGGCAGTTGCCAAGCAGGATCTTGCGGTTGCCAAGCTTCAGGGGACATTGTGCAGGTGGGGAAAGGTAGGGGGTGAGGGTAAGGGCGAGGGTCCTGGCTTCTGGCACATCTGGATTAGAACTTCTAACAGCAGGCATCAGGGGTGATTCATTTTTACCTGGGATGCTGCGTGAGTTCAAGCTCCTGGGAGTCCCTGTTTCTCTCGGTTTTCTGGGGTTGGATACGGAGCTGCCGCCTGTGACCTGCTCTATGTTCGGACCCAGACGGGAAGCCAGCTTAGGATAATTTAACCAGATAGATACTTAGTTTGTTTTTTTGTTTTTGTTTGTTTGTTTGTTTGTTTTTTGAGACAGGGTTTCTCTGTGTAGCCCTGGCTGTCCTGGAACTCACTCTGTAGACCAGGCTGGCCTCGAACTCAGAAATCCGCCTGCCTCTGCCTCCCAAGTGCTGGGATTAAAGGCGTGTGCCACCACTGCCTGGCTTTTTCTTTTATTTTGTTTGTTTTTTTTTAAACAGACACTTAGAAATTATAAACTCATGTGAGTTTGTGTGTTTGTGTGTGTGTGTGTGTGTGTGTGTGTTGGTTGTGTTTTAATACCCAAAGACCTTGCTGTATAAGCAAACTCAGAAAATAAACCTTTCATTCAATGACAAGAGCCTTGGATAACTGATTGGTCAAAGATCCTACTACAATAGTAGTTGGTGAAGATGTTGCCTTTAGGAGTTCTTCGATGTACTGTTCACTTATGAGACAAATGTGGAAACTGTCTTAAGAGCCCATTGTATGAACAAGGCTTTGAAACTGGAATTGATCACTGGTGCTGCTGCCATTGCTGAAATTCAATTTGCAGAGTACACTTTTCCTGCCTTTGGTCAGATTGGAGCTGTAAAGAGTCACTATTGCTCTGGAGTCTTTTCAACTGTGGGAGCCTCACCATCAGGCCCACAGGACTCTCTCTCATTCTCAGAGTCCTGAAGCTTGTTTTGCCAATTGTTCAGGGACGAGAGTGATTATACTCAGAAGCTCTTTCCTTCTTTCTTTCTTTCCTTCTTTCTCTTTCTTTCTTTCTTTCTTTCTTTCTTTCTTTCTTTGTTTTGTTTTGTTTTGTTTTGTTTTGTTTTGTTTTGTTTTGTTTTGTTTTGTTTT
>NW_021604676.1:1939604-1977734 GCF_004785775.1 Grammomys surdaster | reverse complement strand
TTGTTTTGTTTTGTTTTGTTTTGTTTTGTTTTGTTTTGTTTTGTTTTTTGTTCCTGGCTGTCCTGGAACTCACTCTGTAAACCAGGCTGGCCTCGAACTCAGAAATCTGCCTGCCTCTGCCTCCCAAGTGCTGGGATTAAAGGCGTGTGCCACTGCTTGGCCAAAATAACTGCAATTTATTTATTTATTTATTTATTTATTTATTTGGTAGGGTAGGGCTAAAGCAGAACTTTTTGTCATTCAGTAAAACATTTAATCATAAAACAACAAATGGTTGATGAAGCAATTGAAATCAGTTTGAAACTAAGTAGGCTGAGCATTAGTGCTACATTCGAGAGTTCAAGGCTAGCCTGGTCTACAGAGTGAGTTCCAGGACAGCCAGGGCTACACAGAGAAACCCTGTCTCGAAAAACCAAACCAAAAAAAAAAAAAAAGAAAAGAAATTGTATTTATTTTCTATTACATTAAATAATTTGAAGAGTATTGGTATTATTTCTTCTCTGAAGGTCTGATAGAATTTTGTCCTGAATCCATCTAGGTCCGAGCTTTTTTTATTTGGGAGGTTTTGAGTTTTTTATTTGAGAGGTTTTGTGTTTATCTCATTGGATGTTTTTGGTCTATTTAAATTATTAATTTCATCTTGATTTAGCTTTTGTAGATCATACATATCTAGAAATTCATTCATTTCTTTTAAAAATTTCCAGTTTTGTGAAATATAACATTTTTTAGGATGTCCTTATGATTCTCTGAATTTCTTCAATGCCTCTTGTAATATCTCCCTTTTACTCCTAATTTTATTAATTTGGATTTGTACTCTCTTTTATTTGGATAAGGGTCTCTCAATAGCTACTCTTTTTTCAAGAAAGAACTCATCATTTATTTGATCTTTTTATATTATTTTTCTTCATTTCTATGTCATTCATTTCAGTCCGGAGTTTGATTATCTCTTCCCATTTGCTTTCTTGGGAGTTGTTTGTTCTTATTTTTTCAAGGCTTCCAAGTGTGTTCTTAAATTATGAATTTGAGATCTCCCATGTTATTGACGCAGGCACTAAGTGATGTAATCTTCCCTTTGTTGTATTTCACATGTTGTGTTTTCATCTTCATTCGACTCTAGGAATTTCTAAAGTTTTCTTATTGATTTCCACATTGACCCAATTACCATTCATAAGTTTGGTGCTTAGTTTCCATGAGTTTGTATACTTTGTGTTATTTCTATGATGTTGATATCCAGATTTATTCCATTAAGACCAGAAAGAATATAGTATGTTATTTCAATTTTCCTCTATTTGTTTTGATTTTCTTTGTCTTAATATGTGATTAATTTTGGAGAAAGTTCCATGAGCTGTTGAGAAGAAATTCTTTAATGTTCATGTGGAATTTTCAGTAGATATTTATTAGGTCCATTTGATTTATAACATTAGTTTAGCTCGAATTTCTCTGTTTAGCATTTTGTTTGTTTATTGGTGAGAGTATAAATCACTCACTAGTATCACTGTGTGGTAGTCAATCTGTGATTTTATATTGAACAGTGTTTCTTTTATGAAATTGGGTACCGCTGTGTTTGGTGCACATATGTTTATAATTTTATTTTGAGACATGATGTTGCTATGAAGCCCTGGCTAGTTTGTAACTCACTGTATAGCCCTGGCTGACCTACAACTCATGATGATGCTTTTGCCTTCGGCTCCAGAGAGCTGAAATTATAGATATGAGCCCCCAGAATTATCTGTCTGTCTGTTTATTTGCTTGTTTGTTTTTCAGACAAGGTCTTTTGTAGTCCAGGCTGGCCTCATGCAGCCAAGTATCACCCTGAACTCCTGACTGTCTCACCTCCACAACCTAAATGCTGGAATTAGAGGTCTGCACCCCTACTTCTGCTTCCCATATTTTATTTCAATCCTTTAAATTGAAACAACCTGTTTGCAGTTGCTGAAAAAAATCTGTATTTAGAAAAATTCATTTATTTTTATTTTATGTGTACATGCAACACATGTGTACCTGGTGTGAGAGAACAGAAGACAGTGTTATATCCCTTGGAACTGGAGTTACAGGTGCCTGAGAACTACCATGTCGGTGCTGGGACACAAACCCAGGCGCTCTGCAAGAGCACTAACCACTCTTATGGCTCCTGCCTCAATCTCCAAGTGCTGTGATCACAGTCATGAGCACTGGCAAGAGCAACAAGTATTCCTAACCGCTGCACTACCTCTCCAGCCCTGACAATCCTCTACTTTTTGTATTTTGGGAACTGAACCCAGGCACTTGTAATCAAGCCCTTTACTACATCCCCAACATTTCTCTCTTAATGAAAATCTTCTTGATCTAAATGCAGATAAACAGTAGTACAGAAAAGGGACCTTTATCCATTTTTGTTCATCTCAACAAACAATGTAAATTTGTCTTAACTGCTTTTCACTAAAAAGAGTAATTGTGCCTGTTTTAAATTTTAATATCATTCCTATTAACAAAACTCAAAACTGTACTGCAGACAACAAAAACAATTTAGCTTTTTTTTTTAAGTTAGAAAATAGCTCCTGGCATATTCTAGAAGGACCACTGAGACTTATTCTCATGGCAAACTCAGATTCTAGTTTTGTATGATCTAGCCTAGAAGACGTGAGATTTCTTAAAGATATGGCAATCAAGATTTCAGGATATTCTAATATAAGGGACTAGAATGCATTAGGGCTCTGTCAGATACTAGGAATCTGTTGTCATGGGGAATAAAATGAATAAAAGTCTAAACTTAGCCTTGCTGTTTGGAAACTCAAATTAAAAACTAGCTCCACAAAATGTATGACTTCAATATCAACATCAGTAACATCCACTACCATATACAGAGATAAATCCTTGCAAAATCTTAATTTTAGATGTTACTACTTTCCTTTGACACAGCCATCTGCTCCTCCCTGCCCATGCTATGTCAGAAACCTCTTTCTCCTTCTTTCTGCAGCACATCTAGCTTTGGAAGCCTCTCTGCTTCCTCAGAGTATCTTGTCTAGGTCATGCAGGAATGGAAGTTCTTCGGCTCTAAAGGGTAGCCATGTAGACATATGTCACAGCATTGTTTTAGAGATGTCACACACAGCACTGCAAACCAGGCACAATTACCTCTGTGCAGATTACTGCAAAAGCCACTTGTACCAAGGTGCATCAGGTCAATTTTAGCTCCATCTGTGTTTGGGTAATAAAGAAAACTTGGCAGAGGAAAAAGACAGGGATAAAATCATGCCCATTTAAATTTTTAACAAGAAACGTTTGTTTCTACATGTTCTTATTATTTCTATTTAATAAAATCTATTTTTCTCATTTTCTTACAAAACTGTAACTTTCCTGAAGTAGCATTATTAACAAACAATACTCTTCCAGCTAGAAGCCTCCAGACATCAAATTGTCATACATCCAATCCCCTTGCCTTTGGCACAGGCATTTCTACTTTGTATATGTACCTGGCGTTGGTTTGGTTTTCTGAGGCAGGGTCTCACTTTGCTGCTCAGGGCAGGCCTGCCTCAAGCTCATGGTGCTCCTCCTGCCTTAAGCCTCCACATTGCTGGGAAAACAGGCATAAGCCATCACACCCAGATGTATCTGACTTTTGAAGGCACCTTATCTTTTCAGAGTATTTCCTTTCTCAAGAATTCATAATTTTGAATTTCCTTACTATACTATACTTTACTGTATATTTATTTTTTAAAGAGTAAAAATTCTCATGAGATTAGGGTTTTATATACTTGGACTTTGGAAAATTAAAATTAAAATTTGTAGCTAAAGAAGTTGAACTAAGCGTAGAAAAATGTACTGTGGCTAAGAGTAATGGAACTCATTCACGCTTGACTGAGAGCAATCCTGTTTTGGAAGGAGTATAAACAGGAACCTGGGACTGGGAGGAAATGAGTAACCTCACCCCTGGACAAAGAATAGTCAGTACAAAGAACTGCTGCCTGGTATTATAGGCAGAATTCTCTCTCAAAGTTAAAAAGCAGAATAATGGCATAAAGCAGACTCTTCTACAGTAGGGTTTACTTGAAATAACCCACCTTACAGAATTTTCAGCTTTCCTAGATCTCTTATTAAGATACAAAAAAGTATTTCCTTAACTTTAGTGGCTGGAAACCCTAGACTTTCTGACAGGTACTATATCAGTCAAGTGTTCAGCCTGTGTCTTAATTAGAGACTATAAAAAAAAAAAGGTTAAAAATGTTCTATCTTACCTCCATGATGGGATTGGAGGCCAAGACCTTTTCTTCAACATTGGCCTCACTGGCAGAGCCACTTACTGTTGCAAAGTACCGCATGGCATATTTAGCTGAGACCGTCTTCCCTGCGCCTGACTCTCCACTTACAATGATGGACTGATTTCGTTCATCCCTGTAAAGCAAATCAAAGCGACTGTCATTGCATCCACTTCTGGACATGATCACTTTTGCACATTTTTCCCTAATGAGGCAGAGTGTGGAAGCAAAGCGGAAGAATGACTACTTATAAACAGGACAGAGAGAAAGAACATACCATTAACTTAGAGAGAATCATGTTACTAAGGACAACTCTGTATTACTGGCATTCTGAATGTTCTGTGTGCATCTCAAACACAGTATTTTATTCATTTGCATTAGTATTTTATAATACTGTTGTCAGCTACCACAGAAGAAAAGGGGAATATTCTTTGGCTCCACAGCAAAAGAATTTAGGGAAAAATGTGCTTTTTTAAATTTTTATAAAAATCATTTGAAATATTTCAAATTGTCCATCTGTTAATAATTATGAAGCAGCATCTCCCATAATCTACTGTTTGATGTTGGCTAATTTCACTTTAAAAAAACATTACTCCACAATTGAAACTTTTCTCTCCTTCTCTTCCTCCTCCTCCCCTCTCCCGCCTCCTCTTTTTTTTTTTTTTTTGAGACAGGGATTCTCTATGTATTCCTAGCTGTCCTGATCCACCAGCTTCTTCCTCCAGAGAGCTGGGATTAAAGGCATACAACAGAATCAGGTTGGGGGAGGACCGAGGGAGAGAGTGGTGGGAGAGACAGCTGGAGGCGGGGGTGGAGGTGGGGGGTGGATTTCAGGGTGAGATAAAAACCTAGTGTAGTGGAAATGCCCAGAAACCTATAAGGGTGACCCTAGGGAAAACTCCTAGTAACGGGGGATAGGGAGTCTGAACCAGCTATCTTCTGTAACCAGGCAAGACTTCCAGTGGAGTGATTAGGATACCAAACCTTCAACCTATAATGTATCCTTCCTGTAGGTGGAAGGAGAGAACTGAGTGGGAGAGGGGATGAAGAAGAGAATGGGGGTGGTTAGGACCAGGTATAGGGAGGAACAGGAGGCATGGCCAAACGGCCATGAGAATGAATAGAAACCTGCAACAGAGTTGGGGAGGTAGGAGCATCACCAGGAAGAGACAGAGACCTGGGATAAGATGCTTAAGACTCAATGGGAGTGTCAGCTAGGACTCACAACACTGGAGATATGGAACCTGAAGAGGCCTCCGGTAGCCAGTTAGAAACTCTTTCAACCCCAAATTTATCCTGTCTACAAGTAATGCAGTTAAAAGGGGGGGGGTAAGCGGAGATTGAGGGAACAGCCAACCAATAACTAGCCCAACTTGAGACCCATCCCATGAGCAAGCACCAATTCCCTGACAATTAATGATACTCTGTTATGCTTTCAGATAGGAGTCTAGCATGGCTGCCCTCTGAAAGGTTGCTGACTCAGACAAATGCAGACACTCACAGTCAAACAGTGGATGGAGCTTGGGGACTCCTATGGAAGAGCAGGAGGAAGGACTGGGGCCTCTAAGGGGATAGGAACTCCACAGGAAGACCAAGAGTCAACTAACCTGGACCCTTGGTGCTCTCAGAGTGAACTACCAACCAAAGAACATATACAGGCTAGACCTAGGCCTACTAACACATGTGTAACAGATGTGCAGCTTGGTCTTCAGGTGGGTCCCAAACAACTGGAACAGCAGCTATTCCAAAAGCTGTTGCCTATATGTGGGATATCTTCTTCTAGCTGGACTTTCTTGTCTGGCCTCAGTGGGAGAAGATTCACCCAGCCTTGCAGAGACTTGATGTGCCAGGGAAGGGAGGATACCTGTGAGGCTCTCATCCTCTCAGAGGAGAAGGGAAGGGGAGATGGGAGAAGGATTGTGGGACAGGTTACCAGGAGGAGACAGTGAGTGGAATGTAAAGTGAATAAGTAAAATAAAGAAATAAGGGAAGGGGAGGGGGAGGGGAGGGGGAGGGGAGGGGAGGGGGAGGGAGAGGGAGAGAGAACGAGCTGATTGTCAGCATTCATCTCCCCTTGTCTCCTGACCTACTGATGCAAAGTGGCTGGCTGCCTACAGTTTCTTCTGCTGTGACTCCCGGCCATGCAAGTCTATACTTTAAACCATGAGCCAAACTAACCTCTTCCTGCCTTAAGCTGCTTTTGTCATGTACCTTGTTATAGCAGTGAATACAAGTAACTGATGCAGGGAGGAAAGATTTAGTTTATGTTACAGTCCATGTTCACTTGGGTCTCTTGTTTCTGGAGCGTGGGGAATCATAACAAGGAACATAGAGTAAAAGCAAAGCTGCTCACCTCGCGGCAGCCAGGAAGCAGACAAAGCTGAGATGGTGGGATGGTGGGATGGATAAGAGAAACCCTTGACATATTCTCAGCAGCTTCTTTCCTTCTGCCAGGTTGCACTTCCTAATAGCTTATTCAGCTTGGAACTCGTCAATGGATTAAGTTCTTGGAGAACTTACACCTGTTTTGTCTCTCAACACTACCCAGTCTTCTGCATATAAACCTTTGGAGCCATTTTATACTCAAATGATAACACAGGGAATACACACATAAGGTACCAAGCCTGACTTAGGATATACTGACTGGAAGTCACAAAGCATCTGTATAATCAGTCTTATAAGGTAGCATGCATTACATCAAGCCTGTTATATAAGCAGGATACTAGGCACCACATGGTAGCTGAGTCACAATTGTTAACAGCAGAGATTTCACCATCCATAAGAGTCATTTTCCACTTAGCCAATGAACCTCGGGATACTAGAGCATTCAGAAACCACATAACTAAATGAAAGAAGGGATGGCTAAGAAAGGTCTGGTAATAACGTCAGAAGTAATAAAACCAGATGACACACCTAAATGGCAGGAAGGAGACTGCAGAAATGATGCTTCACAATGATGAAGGGAAAGGCTTGTATCAGATTCTACTTAATATTTTTTGAAATGCTGCTGTACTTATTAGCCAATATAATTTAACAACTAGAAAAACAGAGACAGGCACTCTTTTCCTCTTTGCAGAAAACAACAGAAGAGTTAGTTTTAAGGTTGGTGACTAGAATGCCGAGACAGTGGGTTGTTATGGCATACACCCCTAACTCTAGGGGTACAGGGAGGTCTATGGTAGGCTCCTTCTGCCTTGCTATGTCACTTCTTAGCATGCACGTTCTGTCCTTCACTGGGAAGAGGCCTATGCATTAATCTAATCAAACATAAAGATAACAAATACATTTCACAGAACATTTTAAGGTCAAGCTAGACCACTTGTGAAACCCATGGAGATCTTATGTTTTAAGTTCTATGGTTATTGGAAGAGATGCAATTAGTATACACAGTATTTTTTTAAAACTAAATCAAGTTTAACTACACAGTACTAACTTTTTTTAAAAAAAATCAAAGCTGTAAGTAAAACTTAGTCACATTGCTCTGTGAATCAAACAGGACAGAAAATATATAAAATTAAGATAATATTACACCACATGTCTATAAGGAGCAAAACTAAATGGTTTAATGAAAATGATACTGTGATTCTGGTAAAGGCAAACAAGCAGGGAGGCAGTGAGACGGCTCAGCAGGTAGTTGCTTGGCTTGGAACAAAGCCTGACGAACTGAGTCCATACTTAAGACTCAGATGATGGAGAGAGAATTAACTCCCATGTGTTTTCCTCTGTGCGTACGCACACAAACACATACACACACGCACACGCACACACAGAGTGAAGAAAATCAGTCAGGTTTAACATGAGAAAGGACAAATAAGGATGTGAGAAGAGGAATACAAGAGGAAAAACAGACCCCAAACTCCATTTGCCTTTTCTCCTCTAAAAGTCAACAGGCCCATTAAACGTAAGAGGGTCGGTATTCCACGAGGGCACTGTTCTCTAAGGAGCATGTTTAGAATGGAGATGGGGCTCAGTCAAGTCTAACTAAAACTGGGCTATCATGATGGCCTAACAGGTAAAGCCGATTGCTATTAGGCTCCTTTCTGGCCTCCTGAGGTACTACACCAACTTGGTGCCCCAACATTTACGCACATGGTAAAATTCTCATGCACATAAGTAAGTCAATAAACCAAGATGTAAGCCCATCCCTTTAACTCTAACCCCCACCATATACACACAACCTGCTCTTCCTGTAACCTCGTCATCTCTAGAAAGGAAACTGACAACCTTCTATCTCTCAGAACAAATCCTTGTGGTCATCCTAACTCCTGCTTCTCTCTTACCCTCTATCAGCTTTCCCAGTTTGATCTTAAAACTATATCCAGAATCTGTTCCCTACTCCACATCTTCACTAATACTTTCGACTAAATCACCTCTTTAAATCACTGAATAGCCTCCTACCTCACCTACAGAGTTCTATACTTGCTCGCTCGCTCTGTTTTGTTCCCATAAAGTTACTATAATAGGATTTGAAACGTGTAAAAGCTAGGCACACTGTAAAATGAATTCCTGCATGTGCATCACTCACATCCAGGAGCTGCCCACTTGCTCTGTTTCTCTATTTTTCCCATTCGAAAACTTTCTGCAACATTTTGAATAGAGCTTGTAAACATCTCTACTTCCACAACCTTCACAACGTTTGTTAAGTAGAGCTTTGTTCTTATCTATTTATAATGGCCAAAGTCAGGAAAGCTAATACTGCTATAACAACACTATCAGTTTAATCAATAATCCTACCAATAGGTGATAAGCATAAGCTTCATTTACTTTTATTCTTCACCAGGCTTTGTTTGTGGGGTGGAACTTTTGTCTAGTTTGCTGCTATATCATGTCCAGGACAGTGCCTGGTTTTTGGATTGTGATTATGAAATTCCTGTCAATAATGATAAGCTGTATCTCACCTAAAGATATGAGGGGGTCTGTAGGAACAGTGGTGATGTAAAACACCAAGACTCACACCCAGGAGAGCTGGCATGTTTATTTGCTAAGAGAAAAAAAAAGTAAGAAGTGATTCTGCAGCCTAGATTCCTGACTAAACCAAGGCAGACACACTCTACTTGGTGATTGTAGCAGATTTTGTGGGTACAGATTTATTACTATGTGATAAACATTCTAACTAACTGAAGCATATTTCAAGCTATCTACAAGAAAAAACTAGGCAAAGCGGAGAAAACAAACCTGACTCACGGGGATCTCATGTGGGATAAGAGAGTGCCAGGAAATCAGCTGAATCTCCTGACATTTGAGGGTTGCCACAACAATGATGAGAAACCTCGCTTTCAGAGTTCAGAACGGTATTGAGGCTGAGAATGTGCTTACCATATGTGAGGCTCTTACTTTGATCCCTTGAGCCAAAGAACGAATTTTCTGAAAATTGTAAAATTCTTTAAGTATTATAAAATTTTTCAGAGATCAATTTTAGAGTCTAGCAGTCCCTGGGATTCCCTCACTGGCTAGTGCGTCTCAGGCTGTACTGAGTGGTGTCAGCATTGCACTGCAGTGCTTGGAAACTCGAAAAATCAAGTACTACTGGTAGATATTGCTCAGCTTAGAGGAAAATGTACTGTCAGATGGAATTTTCTAAATATTAAGCTTTAAACATTGGATATTCATTACTGTTTTATAGTAGTATCAGGCATAATATAGCATATTATGTACTAATTCACTGTTATTTTATACTTAATATACTAATATTTTAGTGTCAACTAACTAAAGTTGAAAGATGGCCTTAGAAAAATTATAGAACTTCTCTAAACCTCAGTTTTACCAACTGCAATAAAGTTTATAACAAGACATACTCAAAAAGTTGTTAAGATAAATTTTGTTAATAAATCAAAAGTAGCTAATCAATACCTTGTCAGGAGACAGCACATGATTAACTCTGGTTCTTATTACAAGTACTATTATTATTAAAAGAGTATAATGACTTCTATGGGTACTTCCATTGAAGTAATTATAAAATTCTATCACACTTTGGACCAAAAATGTACACTGGTTGCAAAGAGAAAATCATAGCCTCTCTCGAGTCAGCCTCCTGTCGACCCTATGAACTGTCTGAGGATTCCCACGTCATCCTATGCCCAGCCCCTCCGTGTATGCTTAAGAAGCTAGTGCGTTCCCAGTGCACTCACCCTTCCACATTACATCATTTAGTATTCTCAGCATCATTTTATCTTGAAAGTGCTTTATTTTCCATTCTCTGCCGTCAAATGTTAAGGCTCTGTGGGTTATATGAGACGCTCTGCAGAGTTATACACACACAACTGATGTCCTGTCTTATATTTTTAATTGCTATCATACAGATTGCTTTTCCAGCTCATAGTTATTTTAGTTTGTCTGTTACTCTGCTGAGTGACATTAGGGAAATCACTTACTGCTATACAACTAAACTTTGACTCTCTCACCTATAAAACAGAATACCTGTCCTTGCTTTGTCACAGGAGCATGATGAGATTCCAAAGACAATTTTAAAACAAACTATATAATCCATGTATAAATGTGAGACTTTAATATTAAATTGAATAGTCCAGACAATCTGAGACAAATTGGTCAAATACTTGTAATTATTTACAAGTTCTTATTCTCTTTAAATTATCCACGACACAGCAAAGAATAGATTTTCTTATCTAACAAGAGCCATGAAATGACAATACAAGTTCCTACCAACCTTGCCATTTGCTTGTAAGCTTCTTCAGCTACTGCAAAGATGTGAGGATCCATGTCACCCATGTTCTGGCCACTGTAGGCATTAATAATATCTTCTCCATAGATAGGCAGCTGTTCATAGGGATTTATAGCTACTAGAACTATTCCTGGGGGAGGAGGGGGAGAAAGAAAATGAAATCAATGGTCTCCTAATGGGTTTGGTAAAGTAAGGCAGCATAAAACCTTGTCTCAACTTAGTTCACATTAAACTCATAAATTGCTCAAAGGTCAAAATACACTACAGTCTTAGGTATTCTAAATTATTTTACATAGTCCTAACTGATCTGGACTAGACTGTTTAAAATAATGTGACTTAGACAGGGGTAGAGCACTTGTCAATCATTTGTGAAGCTCTGGGTTTGATCTCCATGTAGCAAAAAAAAAAAATGTTTTAAATAATTTAAATATTTTCATACTTAGTAAAAAAAAAAAAATGGGGGTTGAAGAGACAGCTCAGGGGTAAGGAGCACTTGCTGATCTTGCAGAGACCGTGAGTTCAGTTCCCAGCACTAATGTTGGGCAACTCACAATTGCCTGTAACTACAACTCCGAGGAATCAGACCATCTTCTAGACTTTGTGAGTACCCACAGGCATGTATATACAACCACCACCCCTGATAAAAATAAAAAATTCAAAAGCTCATGTCTAAAAATTTATTCAATGAAATAATCAGAGATTCATCTGAAGGATTTTCTTTTAGGAAGATATCACACTGATAGTCATACGGAGAACAGAAACAAACAAGATATATATACTAAAATCATTCTACTTAAGCATTGTGCCACATTACAAAATACATGTTCATGCTGGGCGGTGGTGGCGCACGCCTTTAATCCCAGCACTTGGGAGGCAGAGGCAGGCGGATCTCTGAGTTCAAGAGTTCGAGGCTAGCCTGGTCTACAGAGTGAGTTCCAGGATAGCCAGGGCTACACAGAGAAACCCTGTCTCGAAAACAAACAAACAAACAAAAAAACCAAAATACATGCTTTCGAAGAATATTAAATGTCAAAAGAAAGTGGAGACAGGTGGAGGATCAGGAGTTCAAGGTCATTCTCAGTTACATAATGAGTTCCAAGACAGTCTGTACTACATGAGACACTGGACTCAAAAGAAACAAATCATAGAAAATAGAACATGTGCAAAATTAATTAATTAATTAATTAATTAATGGTATGACAAGATGACTCAGTGGTTAAGAGCACTGCTCTTGCAGAGGACCAGGTTTGGTTCCCAGCATCACATGGTGATTCACAGCCATCTGAAACCCTAACCTGGCACACTACACATGTGGTGTATACACATACATGCAGCCAAAACACTTATACACATAAAATAAATCTAAAAATATAAATTGAAGAAAAATATTTAAATAATAGGGATAAGAAATGTTATCAAGACAGGTACATTAGATATAAATTCTTCTGAGAGGAAAAAGTGTATCTGTTTAAACAGACAATGTGAAGACATGACAATCACAACATGGTCAGCAAGCCAGTGAACACATGGGAATGAATGAACATCCAGATGACATCTCAGGAGAGTCATGATTAGTAGGAGAGAGAGAAGATCATGAGGGAAAAGGAGCCAGAGAGGCAGGAGGAAATCACTGAGAACAAAATAGAACAGAGAAAAACAAAGACAGATTCCCATCTGTCTGGGAGAAGGTCCACAGCCACATGCCCAGGCTCCAGCTTCATTTCTGAGAAAACAGTCAGGAACTGGGCTGCTGGCAGCTAACACTGCAGGAGAGAGACAGACACCATGAGGTGTCTGTCCTTGGTGACTAAGTCAGTGAGAAGAAAGGGAGCACTAACTCTGCACCTGCACCAAATGCCAGTCTTTGGTCATCTACTCTTCACAGAGCATATTTTTACAAAATAAAAAGAACTAGCAACTTCAGCACTAAATCTGAAATGACTGGGAGGGAGTGTCCCAAAGATGGACCTGTTCTTTAAATGTTGAGCAAAATTATGTATATTCACAAATGACTGTATTTGGCAAGAAATATAACCAGCTAGCGAACACTGGTAAATCTTTCTGATTACTTAGAAGGGATTTTTGCATGTATGAGAAATTCAATCACAGCTGGCTTTCTGTGTATGCATTTCAATCACTACACCCATCAAAGGAAATCTTACAGCTCATCAGCAAAACACTTACCACAATACGTATAAATGAGTTTAGAATCGATGAAGCGAACTCGGAGATTATGTAGCACAGCGGGCTCGTGAAGATAGCTGAGAGCTGTGAGGTCATTTTCTCCAACAAGTATGTCAGGGTTCCGTAAGTGAGGGAGCTCATTGGTCTTTGGATCTAGACGATATTCCAAATCCTGAGGACAGAGATGCAATAACTGTGTCAGTAATGACAAACACGAAACACTTGATTATTATGACTATGCACTTGATTATTTCCTAGTTCTGATTTGGCTCTTGGCTTTAGAATATATTTATTTCCTGTCATTTTTCCATTATCAGAAAAACTGGTAAAAATGGCAAACAAGAAAGAATGGCTTCCTTTTCATCAGAATAAATCTGCATGAATAATTTAAGATTTATTTTCATATTTAATTATATGTGTACATGTGTGTACTATGTGTGGGTACAAGATGAAATTGTCTAGAGAGGACATTGGATTCCCTGGACTTGGAATTAACAGGCATAAACTAGCAGATGCAGGGAACTGATCTCTGATCATCTGGAAGAACAATACACACTCTTAATCACTGAGCCATCTCTCTAGCCCCAATGTAAATAATTTTTGTTATTATAGTTGAAGAAGTCAGAGCCTAGAGATTTTTACCCAGAAAACTACAGCCATTAGATGAGCTTTCAGTCCCTTCTTCATCTTATGTATGGGAAGTGATAGACAGTATAAAGCAGGTTAGGAATCAGTTCTAGAATCAGACTGGCCTAGGTTCAACTCCTAACACTGGCACTTAACTCTTATTTGCTTTGTGTACATTATTTAAATTAAATCAATCATTTCTAAGATGGTATAACAAAAATATCTCAAAGGTATGCTTAAAATTTAAAGAAGCAATGCTCTAAGATTTCTGGAACCCCAAGAAATTACATACTACATTGTGTATACATATTTGAGAAGAATAATTCATACTTTTCATTAGACTTTAGTGAGGTGACTGGCCCAAAACACTGAGAAGTAGCATGTGGGCTGGTGTAATGGCTCAGGAGGTAAAGGTTTTTGTAGCCAAAAGGATGACCTAAGTGATCCTATGTAGTGAAAGGAAAGAATCAACCCCTGAAGTTGTCCTCTGACCTCCACAAATGCAAGCATATTAAATGTCAAGATACATTTAGGAAGTACCATGCATTATAAAATCGTATGTAATGGAGCTTTTTGACATTCCCAATTATGAAAGCTGCCACTCAACCATAAATTAAGGACAACTAGCATAGGACAAGTGAAAGGGAAAACAATAAGTTCAATTAAAACAGAACATGCTAGTTTATCACCACTGAAGATGTACAGAGAGGTTAAGAATTCAAATCATGTATGAATGGATGACCACTCAGGAGAGACAGGATGCTGCCCCTCTGTTTGCTTCTCAAGGGATGATGTCCTTAATACACAACTACCTGTTTCCTTACTGTTCCAATCGGACTGCTTTAAATTCCCCGTACTACATTCTGCTTGCCTGCCTACCTACAATGTAATGTTTGGGGTCAGGAACCTCATTGGCCTTTTCTGTTTTTTCTCCAAATGGTGTGACATATGGACTGACAGCAAGTCCTGAAGGACGTGGAGCTTTAGAAATGCTCATGATCATCATGTTTGATTGATAATACAACTCATCATATGGCTCCAGAACAGCAAAAGGGCATTCCAGAATGTTCTTCTGAGACTTCATGGGGGGATGAAGCAGTTAGGTGGTCAGTGTGGGAAGAAAATAAAACTGGGATATTAGAGAAAACACTAATAAGGCAAGAGTCATCTAAAAAAGTTACAAAAATTTTCTCTTGGAATGGATATAATCTGCTTCTCTGAAATGGTTAGTTATGATCAAGTAAATATACACTTCTAATATTGCAAAGACCAAGCTTTTTAAATTTTATTCTAGGACCTGAAATCCTTTATCTCCTAAAATGAGAAATGGTTTGTTGCAGGGAGAATTTCTCTATTTTTCTCATCTATATCCTGTTTTTAGAATTGATCTTCTTCCTTCTCCTCTTTCTCCTCTTCTTCCTCCTCCTCCTCTTGCTCTTCCTCCTCTTCTTCCTCCTCTTCCTCCTCCTCTTCTTCTTTTTCTTTTTAAACATAGAACTTCGTGTAACCAAGGATGGGCATAAAAAGTTCAGGATAACTTAAATTCCTGACTCTCCACTCTACTTCCCAAGTGCTGGCATTGTAGTGTGCATGACTACATCAGGCTGATGACTTGCTTTTGTTAGAAACATTGATTTCAGGAAAATCTATCTGATGCCGCTGAACCTTGGTTTCCTTATTTGACAAACAGTAAAATTATCACCTACCGACCCATAAAGCTGTCATAGAGCTGTGAACTGACATTAAAAAATACAGCCCAAGGCCAGGCGGTGGTGGCGCACGCCTTTAATCCCAGCACTTGGGAGGCAGAGGCAGGCAGATTTCTGAGTTCGAGGCCAGCCTGGTCTACAGAGTGAGTTCCAGGACAGCCAGGGCTACACAGAGAAACCCTGTCTCGAAAAACCAAAAAAAAAAAAAAAGAGGGCAATAGAGATGTGCCATGCCATTTAGGGCTAAGCCCTCAATACTGGGACTAGAAGTTTTTCAAAGAAAATTAATGTTACATAGTTTTGTTCAAGAAAAAGTGTGGCATGCCCTGCCAAATACAGTGGGCAGGTTAAAAACTGTGGGACAAAGGTGAGTTCACTCATGCAGAATGCAGCCAGTCAGAGACAGAGCTGGTGGTAAGGCCTTCTGCTGACCAGTAAGATACTTCATATGTATTAGCTTCTTAGTAAATATTTTTCAAATAATTAAGTTTCAGCAAAATATCAAATCTTAGACTGGTACTTAGTTAATATGAAATAAGTGCAACACTGTCCCAAACATAAAATATGAACACACAACCACATCTTTAGTATTAAAATTAGATATTAAGCCAAATTTCATAATCATAATAAATGTATAAGATAACATGATTGTGCTTTAAAGCATGCACTGTTCTCATGAGCCTCTCTATAGGGTAGAAAAATTACCATTTTTATCAAAATAGTAAAAACAATATTAAATTAATACAAAATGTATGTTATACTTGGCATTAAGCAAATTATAATAAAATTCTATCTCTCACTCTCCTTCACTTCAGACTAAATTCAAGAAATGAAGATGAAGTTCTTACCTTCCCTTCCTCAAGGTGAAGCAGGAGCACTTTATCTCCGGGCTTATAATCCTTGAGCAACTCTGCAGATTTCCACACTTCCTCAGGATCAGGTATCCAAACCCTGGCAAACTAGAAGACAAAAAGCAAAGAAATTTAAGCTAGCAAATCAAACACTTAATAATCATATATAAAGCATAGCATATCATAACTTTATTTATAATTAATTTACTAAATGGTCATCTTAGACCAGGCCCGGCAGTGCTTGTCTATAATGCCAGCACTGGAGGGAAAGGGATTCAAGGTCAGTCTCAGCTGTACAGTGAGTGAGCGGGCGGTCAGCCTGGGACCCTGTAACAAAACAACACAACAACAACAGCAACAAGAGCAGCAACTACAACAACAGAAAGGACTCTGGGCTACAAGAAATTTTCTTTTCTTTTTCTTTGTTTGTTTGAGACAGCATCGTCCAGGGTGGCCTTGACCTCACAGTCCTCCTGCTTAGGCCTCCTGAGTATTGTGATTACAGGTATACACCATGCCTGCATGACACTTAACTTTTAAAATTAGAATAGAAAAGTAGGTTAGCCCCAGTACCACCACCATTCCCAGATTACATAAATAATATGCTCTGAAAAAATAACTAAAATTAAAACCCGACTTTGCTTTATATAGTGAATGTAATTTGGGGTAAAAATTTACATATAACATCTATTTTCAAAGTTCTCAGGTGGTAATTCAACAGCATAGCCATCTCTTTATGGTAGCATTCGCAAGTGAAATCTTTCATGTGGTTTCATCATCTGCAAAGCCTTGCTGACTTCTCAGAAAGCCTGCAGGAAACATTCTGGTGGGGAGAGGAGACATAAGCTAGCAGCCTAATGCTACAGATGATTTATAGGCTACATTTCTACTATTTTCTTTGAAAAGAGTTTCGTTGCTAATTTTAAAAGTTGAAGAAAATTGCTATTTAAAATTTGAACACATTTTATGAAGATTAATGGAAAATTGTATTTGGCTAGCAATACATCTGGCTCAAGTAACCTCAATACTATGGGAATACAAAGAATACAGCCTTAAAACTATAATCTCAACTAGTTCTCTGGATCTAAACTAGATAGGGAGTTTTGAGGAAAAGTAAAAAATATAATAATATGCATGAATCTTACTAACACTGCAGCAAAGCCACGTGCAATGTCTGCTTGGACTCTCCAAGAAGGAATCGCCCTTTAAACTGTAAATACAGAGCTGACAAAATGATGTAGTAGGTAAGGCGCTAAGCCAGAAGACATGAGTTTAATCCCTGGAACCCACATGGTAGAACAAAAGAAACAATTCCTGCAAGTTGCCCTGACTTCGACTTGGCATGAGTTTCCTCCGACCCCCAATATACACGCATACACACAAAGTGTATAAATAAATAAATAAATAAATAAATAAATAAAACTAAAGTGAGTCTTAGGTCCTAGTGTTGTCCCCATCAATAGATAATATTGTGGGATATTGTTGGCCCCATCAATAGATAATATTGTGGGATAAGCTAGATCTAGCTGACTATGGGAGACATACTGATATGCACCAGACTAAATCTCATCTCTGACCAACACTTATATTCTCATTTCATGTAAAATCACCTTCAGATCAATTTGCTCTCACTCTCTTTCTTTTTTGTTTGTTTGTTTATTTATTTACACTTCCCCACCCCACTCCCATCCACCCTCTGACTGTTCCACATCCCATACCTCCAACCCACCCTGTCTCCTTGAGGCTGTTCTCACTCCCTACCCCCACTCCCTCTCCCCCCCCCTCCCTCTCTCTCTCTCTCTCTCTCTCCCCTAAACCAACACTAGGCAAAATGAGCTACACTTTTAGTCCCTAATCCCCTCTTTCCCCCTTGGAAACAGGGTCTAAGATGGTCTTAACTTGCTATAGAGACCAGGCAAATCTTGATCTTGTGAAATTCCTCTGCTGCAGTTAACCAAGCATCTAGAAGTACAGGTATAGACCACCATGCTCAGCTAGACTTGAACTGTGTATGTGTGCACACACATGTGCATATGTGTAAGTGTGTAAATCAAGGGGTGATATTAGGTATCTTCCTCGATTGCTTTCCATCTTTTGCTATGAGACATGGTCTCTAGCTGATTCTGGAATTCACTAATTCATCAAGACTAACTGACTAACAAGCTCTGGGGATCTATCTGCTTGTCTCTGCCTCTCTAGAGCTAGGATCACAGGAATGTCCTAAAGATTTGTATGTAAGTGCTAGAGATCTGAATTCAGGTCCTTATGCTTGTATGACCAGCACTTTACTAACTCAGCCATCTCCCTGACCCTGGGTGTCATTGTTAATAGTGACCAAAGTGTAATCTACTTGACCTCTGAATATTAATATTTTGTAATTTTCTCTGAAATGATCTACAAGTTCCATACACAGGTGATATTCAAAGTCTTGAAATGACCTAATAGCTTCTTAACTGACGAAAACACAGCAAATTTAAACAAATCAAGTAAGCCTGTAGAGAAATAACTGGCCTTGCCTAACTAGAAGGAGATTTTAAAGAAGTACCTTCATGTTAGCAACTCAGATATCCACAGGGCTTTGCAATGAGTACTTGTCAAAGCGGCACTCCCCATGGCATTAACACACTCAGTAGAAGGAGGCTAATGCCCTCACCTACACCTGAAGCAAGATATTCATACAAGTTTCTCTGATAACCACCTTATCTCACTACTACAGCTAAAGAAAGTATCCAAGGAAAAAGAGAAACAGCTATGGATCCTGTATATTCTTACTATTGCCTCCTAATGCTTCTTCTCCAAATTAGTTAGAACCAAACTTTCATCCTAACATAACATGCCTCTGTTACTGCTACTTTCTACTCCTTCCCCAGGAGCCAATGCAAATGCAATGAAAACTCAAAGGAACAGGACTAAACTCATCCAGTTATATCCCATACATAGCTCAAGAGAAACAAGACAAAAAGACAAGGCCTCTAGATCACAGGGAAAAATCCAATACAACAGAGCAGTGAGAATCCAGCAGCCATTATAAACAGGGCAGACACCTGCTAAGTCTACCTTCAACATTAGACTATTTACTCCTTCAATGTCATCTTCAAATACCTTGATGGCTCCTTGAGCCAGTTGATGGGCAACACACATATTGATTTTATTTAAGATCAAAGGACTTTTATTTAAGATGAAAAGGCTGGGATGAGAGGCAGGAAAAGGTAACTCTAAAGTTTTAACTCATTCTGGAGCCACATTAGGGTGTAAAGCCACAAAGCATGCTTGAGATGGGACATAAGTTAAGTACTCAAAGTAGAGAGATTCATAACGTGGTAAGCAAGAAAGTAAACAATGATAGGAACTGGTAGGAGAGGAAAAACAGGGGTTTGGGATTTGAGA
Organism: Grammomys surdaster; assembly: GCF_004785775.1. Lineage (NCBI taxonomy): Eukaryota > Metazoa > Chordata > Mammalia > Rodentia > Muridae > Grammomys > Grammomys surdaster. The sequence continues at coordinate 1,958,062 of NW_021604676.1, read as the reverse complement.
TACAAACTATGAATAAAGCAAAACAACAATTTAAAAGTCCATAACAAATCTGTAGAAGATGAAGGAATGAGGAAAAAGCTTAAAAAGGGTCAAATTAAAATACAGACTCCAAGGGTTTGGTTCAGTGATAGAGTACTTGCCTAGCATGCATAACACCCTGGGTTCAATCCCAAGCACTGTAAGGTAAATAAGTATTTTTTAAAAAATAAAATAGAAAATATAAACACATCAGAACTATGATAATTGGATTCACTTGAACTTAAATAAGTACTACGACTGAAATAAGATATGAGATTAGGGATAAAACTTTGTAATTCACAAAATCTGAAAAAAATGTTAGCAGAGATTCAAGTTGCATAATAAAGCTTGCAAAGAAAGTAAAAGTTGTCTGTAATTATCACAATAAAACTTAATTGACCTCCCTGGCAGTAATGAGATAAATCTGACAGTCTAATGCAAGTGTGAAGGAAAGGCAGGTTCCAGGGACATGCTTGTTCCGGTATGCACTAGATAGGGGCACTAGACCATGCTACCTCATACAGCATAAAACCCTTGCACTTTCTAGGGAGGTACATCTCTCCTTGCTTAATAAGGAAGCACCAGTCATCTTTTTTGTTTCCTGCCATAATGACAATACTGAAGAAATCCTTGATTAGTGCAAATGACTCACTGAAGTTGTGCTAACTTGCATTTTGTCAGTCAAGGAAGCCTGAAGTAGGAACACCAAAAGCAGCTGTGTTTCTGGTGCCTTAGACATTCGGGAACAAAAATCAACAGCATTACCAAGAACTAGCCAACCCTTGAAACCCAACAAACCTGACCCACATGATCTTCTCTTTCCCCCTAAATTCTTTCATATGCTGAAACATAGTATGTGAGCATCTTCCTACATTCCACATTAAATCATCAGTATCTGACTTATGTTGGTGCATTTATCCATTGTCAATGACTGCAAAATGATTTTGTACCATTTCAAAAAAATCTAGTGTGAAGTGCTCATCTCTGAGCATGAGCTGAAAACAGAAATCATCACTAGTACTCACTCCTCTGAACCTGACAAATCAATGAGATTCTACATGACTACTCATAATTATGAAATAATTATGAGATGAAATAATGAAATTATGAAATAATTATGGGATGAAATATTCAGGAGCTGTTAGTTTTCCAAAGTAAACAGGTAAATATAAAAAACAAACAAACAAACTAGGAAATCTTGAAAAATGTCACTTAATAATTGTATATGTAATTTTAAAACATTATGAGATATCTCATACAAGCAAGAGAAGATAAATGTATGTATAAGTGTGTGTAAAACAAAAGACTGATACAATGAATCGTCATACAGCTAGAAACAGAGTAGCAGTAACTGCATTGAAGCCCTCAACAGAACAGCTTCCTCAGCACTCCCCTGCTGCTCCTCCACTGTTCTCCAGTCCAGAGGCTGGGTTTGCTGTACCCTGAAGAGCCATGCTCGGTCACATGTCTATGCCTTTGCTTCAGCGATTCCTCCATTTGGATCACCATTCCTCTATTTCCAACCAGTAGGACACCATTTACCCTTCTAACCTGTCTTCAATGCCTTTCCTTACCCGTCACTTGGCACTCAGTTCTCAATGTCTCCTTATCTCATACAGCCTTCTACTAGGCTTCATACTGCTTCATACTTGATGAATTAGCCCAATCTAGAGACTGTAAACTCCTTGAAAGGCAGTGTGTGTTTTTAACCTGTCACTCTGGAATTTTACACAAGGCCTACCCTTAATAATCTTTCATGAACTCTAGTCATATACCCGACACATCTGGGTAGAAATGATGATAAACTAAATAGCAACTACCAACTCTAGCAAAATTTATCATAGATCTGCAAAGGAATGAAGCTATAATTATTGAGCATTTTTTTTTTTGTGTGTGTGCTCAGGGATTTTACATGAATAACTTAACCAAAATCATTACAATAACCCCATTATTAACCCATTTTAACACATACTGAGACAGAGCTTAAATGTGATTTTAAAGAAAAAGGTTTGCCGGGCGGTGGTGGCGCACGCCTTTAATCCCAGCACTTGAGAGGCAGAGGCAGGCGGATTTCTGAGTTCAAGAGTTCGAGGCCATCCTGGTCTACAGAGTTCCAGGACAGCCAGGGCTACACAGAGAAACCCTGTCTCAAAAATAAATAAATAAATAAATAAATAAAAAAGTAGGTCAGGCTCTCAGAATTAATGTGAAGTAGGATCATCTGATTGTGTGAGTGGTAGTTTCAGGTCCCTGTGGTGCCCCAATAACCAACCCCAGTTCAGAGATCCATCAAGCAGGAGAACCTGGTGATATGGCAAGTATCTGTGTCTTTATCTAAACTACTACCAATAAAGTACCTACTCCCAAAATAAGTAAATAAGTTGAATCTTAGCAGAGGATGTAGTTAACTTGACAGAGCACTTGTATAACATGAAGGAAGCCCAGGGTTGAATCAAACGCACCCATAAGTGGGGCACATTAGTAACATGGGCATTGGTGGAGACAATAGCGCAGAAGTGCAAGTCATGCTCCACTACTCAGTGAGTTTGAGGCCAGTCAGCTTGTGCTACATGTGACTGACTCACTCTCTCTCTCTCTCACTCTCTCTCTCTCTCTCTCTCTCTCTCTCTCCCTCCCTCCCTCCCTCCCTCCCTCCCTCTCTCTTTCTCATACACACACACCCTAAAATTCAAGTCAAATTCTAATAAACATTACAATTGTAATTCTTTTAAAGTTATAAGAAAAACAAGAACTAGAAAATAAATTGAGAGTTTTAAAAATCATACTAAGGTAACAAAAGTTAGACGATTTTATTTCTCTAGAATTTTAGTGTTAGATGGAAAAGGTTTGGAATGAATATTTTTAGGCACTGAGGTTATTAAATATTCCTGTAAAGATTATTTTTGGAACTACCTCTCACTTTGTAGGAACATCTTTAACATACATACCAAGAAAAATTATTCTTTCTATCTACACTTAGTCAGTGGTATTTAAAGATAAATTACAAAATTCTAAATGAGTATATTAATCAACAGTGGAACTGAACTGCAACAAATAAATTTGTCATCACAAAGCTTTGATTAGGCCAGCAAAAGTTCTGACTGGATTAAAGTCTTACAAAGTGCTTCATGACTGTTATTAAAGAAATAAAAAGAAAAAAAGATTAAAAAAAAGAAAAATTAAAAAAAAAAGAAATCCCTTGTTCAACACAAAAGCCTGAGTTAGTCCAAAAGTCATTCAACAAACAACAGAATCATGTTCCAACCCAGGATTAGCTCAGGCTCCACAATGCTTACGATACAACAGGGACAATCTCAATGAACAAAACCGCCCAGTTAAGCAAAGAACTCACATCTTCCTATCATTTTACACTTGGCTGGCAATTTAAAGAAAGGTATAAAATGCTCGTATGTAAATGCCTCAATACAGAGGTGTGTCCTCCATTTAGGCTATCATCATAGAAAAGAATTAGAAATGAATGTTTTAAATAGAATATTCTATACGTTGAATTTTAAGGAACAGTGGAGTTAAAACTACACCCATACGAGGCAATGTGCCTAAGATCTTGAAATAGTACCTGTAAATAACAGACAGGCACTGGATATCGTTCCCTTCTGGGTATAACAAGCAGCTACCTGTTCCCAGGGTTGAGAACAGACACTCCTAGGCTGAGATCACAGTGTTACTAAGCTCAGAGCATGTTCCAGGTCTTCCATGACAATACTTAAGACATACAGCCAGGCAGTAAGCACTAGCTACTCTCATTAATATTAACAGTGCATGCTGGGTGGTGGCGCACGGCTTTAATGCCAGCACTCAAGAGGCAGAGGCAGCTGGATCTCTGTGAGTTTGAGCTCAGCCTGGTCTACAGAGTGAGTTCCAGGACAGCAGGACTATACAGAGAAACTTTGTCTCCTCTTTAGACTGCATGATTTTTGTTCTTCTATAGTTGCTCTTATATCTCCTACCCACTCCTGTGGGACTGCGTAAGGGTATCCTGGATCATGGTTGAGCAGGTGCCTAGAACCCCGACACTCTGCAGACTCTGCATGAGAACCAGCAGGAGTTTGGTGCCCCCCAGAATCCAGGATCCTGAAAAGCAGTCATGGTCTCTATAGAATTACATTGTTCAGTCACATAGGCTAGGCTATAGGCCTCAGGCCCTAGAGATTTACATACTAATGAAGGCCAGAGGGCAGAGCAAATTAAGCATGCCTCCCCCAGATCCTCCCCCAATCCTCCCCCTTTCTCCCTCCCTATATAGCTCAGGACTGTCCTGAGTTTTGGGGGGTACGCCTAGATCCATCTATCATCCGCCATGACAATAAGCCTTTTTGGAACCAAGGACTTCCTCGTGTTATTGGGGCCTGCCGCCACCAAAGCCTCTAGGCCGCTGGAACCATAAGATTCCTCCCGAATGTGGGACCCGCCACAGCGGTGGAAGCCCCTCCGGGGCCGCGCCGCTGTGGCGGCCTCCACATTTTCACCACACACTCCCAGCTTAAATTTCTCTCTAGCTCAGGCCTTGTCAACTAAACTCCAGACTCCAGGCTCAGAAAACTGCCACACTTCCACTTGTCTCAGAAGCATTTTAACTTTAACAGCTACAACAACAGCACAGTTCTCCCATGTCTATGTCCTTCCTGTAGTGAGTTACAGAAGAGCACCTCTACCAGCAAGTTACTTGCTCTTGGAGGAAACTGGTCATTAGCATTGCCCTCACCTTTGCCACTTGTCAATCAAATCCTACCAGTGATATTTGTGTAGATTTAGCAGCTCCCTTGCATCTCCACAGTCAGTACTCTAGTCCTAACCATTATCTTGCCTGCTACCAGGGAAAACTTGCTATCAAGCTTTTCCCACTCCCTATTCAACAACCAAAGTGATCTTTTTGAAATGGAAAAATATGACTGTCTCACCCTTGCTTAAAACCATTTATTACAATATAAAATATTTACATATGCTCCTGGAGCCTTAGTTGGCATCTGTCTTCTGACTGTTTTAAAAAAAAAAGCAGTCTCATCACACGGCATTTCTTGCTTACCCACTACTTAGTTCGCTTCTCTCAGCTCAACCAAAGACAATCTGCATTGAGTCCTTCAGCTGTTTGAGCTCCCACACTACCTCAAGCTCTGAGACTTTTCTCTCAGGCTTGGCCTTGCTTTGAAGCCCCTGGTTTGAGTTATGACTGGTTTCTGTCCTCAACATTCAGACCTTAAGCTCAAACGTCTGTTACTTTGGATCCTTCCCTGACTTCTATACCTTAACTAAACTCCACAGTCACCTTATATCATGTAACCTTTACTTCACTATAAACACCAGGAAGTCAAAAACTGAAACCTATTTTTGCTTAAAATGGAGATGTGGAGCTATAATAGGAGCTACTGTGTCAAGGAATGTTCTAGTCACCAAACCAGGAGGAATTAGAAATCAGAAGATGTTGCCCAATTCGAGAACACAATGTACACTTGGAGTTAAATAGATAGAGCAGTGAATGGCTCTTAGTTTTATCTTTGACCATGGCGTCAGAGATGTGTGCATATCTGTTTCTCTCTTCTGCTCTGCTGTTGTTGAGATCAGGTCTCACATCTCCTAGCTGTCTTTGAACTTGCCATGTAGCTGAGGATGACCTTGAACTTCTGTTCCTCCTGCCTGCACTTTCTAATTTCTGTGTTTGTAAGTGTATGCTACCATGTGCAGTTTATGCAGTGATGGAGATTAAATTCAAGGTTTCATGCATGCTATGCAAGCACTCTCCCAGTTTAGCTACATTCCCCAGATCTTCTTCTATTCTTTAACTGTTGTTTAACTTACAGCATTCTATATTTTATTTTCACACTTAGAACCATTTTTAAGATAGAATTTTACAAAAAGTAAAACAAGACAAGACAAAAAATCCTGTCATTTTAAAAACTTGGTTTAAGTGTTAGGACCCCAGAAAGCCTTGACCATCAACGTAGGACCTCCTAAGTACATCTTCTAAAATACCTGGTTTCTATTTTTATGATCTCTTTTCACAGGTCCCTCTGACTAGACCACAATCTCCTTAGGACAGTGTTCCTTCATCTTTTGGCATCAACCCCATCCCTGGTCCAGTGACTAGCACAGTAGATACATATGACATTATCTATTGAGTGAGTGAACTAATGAACTGAGGAAACTCAGAACTTACACAGAATGCTATAGTAAAATAGAAAGTCACTAAAGAATTCATAGAAATTAATTTAAAAATAATGTAGCTGTTGAGTAGAAGCATAAATTAAAAACAGTAACCCAGATGGGCATGCCTAGAACTGCAAAGCTGGCAGCCCAAATGAAACATGTCATAATAGGAAGTTTCTTTGAAGATAAGCAGAAAATATGTAACACAAAAAGCCTCCAAGTTACTAAAATCCACTCATATTTGTGGGGCCTGGGGGCCTAAAGCAAGAGTAGGGTTGAGGCTTGTGCAAACCCCAGAAATCTCATCCTGAGTTTGGCAGGAGTAGGATTCCCACCCCCAACCCCTGCCCTTGCATGTCCTAGCACAGGTAGATTTACAACCCCTACCTCTGCCACCCCTGAGGTTGTCACAAAGCCTGTGGCCAGGTTACAGGTTAAATTTCCTCCCTCCTTACAAGGACAGCAGCACCTGGAACTCCTCCTTATGCAAACAAAGCAGCCTCAGCACCCTGGCCTGGACCAATAATGTACACTCATCCCATATTCCCCACTTAACCCTCCCGCAAAGGCTTAAGTAGCCTTTGTCCTCTCTTCCCAATTAAATAAGCTGCTCAATGAAGCCCACCTTTCCAAGAAGTCTGTTTCTCCATTACCCCCTGGCCTTTCCCAACTCAATTTCCCTGTCAGGCCACCTGTCTAATAGACAATCATGCCTTTAAGAGAAGGAAAGCAGAATGGAAACAACACTTACATCTTATATGTTTCTCTGCCCATTACTTGGGTAGCTTACATAAACTTGTTTATTTTATGAGACAGGAACTTATGTATCCAATGCTGGACTTGAAGTTGCTATGTAGTCAAGAATGATACTGAACTACGGTTTCTCATGCTGTGTCCCAAGTACCAGTATTATGGGAATGTATCAAACCATCTAACTTAGGCAGACTTTTAAAGATTTGTTTTTATTTTATGTATATGGGTTTTGGCTGCATGTATGTGCATCACATACATGTAGTGCCGAAAAGGGCCAAAAGACACCATTGGATCCTCTAGAACTAGAGTTATAGACAGTTGTGAGCTGCCATGTAGGTGCTGGGGATTAAACCTGAGTCCTCTGGAAGAGCAGCCAGTGCTCTTAACCACTGAGCCATCTCTCCAGCCCTTTAAATAGACTTTTGATCAATAAAATCCCCATAAAAACTACTGGGACAGAACCCTGACTTCTACTTTGTAGTACTGCTCTTTTACTTGCATATATAACAAATTAGGCTATAATGTAAGACTGAGTGTTCATGAGATATATTGTAAACACAACTAGATGCATCCTAGCCCCCAAAAAAGTAGCTGCACCCTGTCACACTAAAGGAAGAAGAGAGGCACAGAAGTAGTGTTAGACCCAAGCCAACTGTTGGCCATGTCTGCATCTTGATGATATTAATACAGTTACTTTAAAACTAAGAAGAAGAAGTAAATTTAATAAGAAAGTTGTAAAATTCTGACTCAGCAACTGCCAAAATCTAAAGGGTATTTTGCTTCCCCAAACTGTGACAATCCTTACATGTTAAAAGATGTGGTTAAGCTGGGCAGTAGTGGCGCACGCCTTTAATCCCAGCACTTGGGAGGCAGAGGCAGGCAGATTTCTGAGTTCGAGGCCAGACTGGTCTACAGAGTGAGTTCCAGGACAGCCAAGGCTACACAGAGAAACCCTGTCTCGAGAAAAAAAAAAACTAACCAAACAAACAAAAAGAAGTGGTTAAATGGACGAAGATATCTGAGCTGAACGAGATGAATGCACAGGACAATGAGGGCCATGACAGAAAGATCCAAATTAGCTGCCTGTCTATTTTAGGTTGTAAAAACTTCATATTCATCTGTTCTTGAGCAAAGTCACACTAATTGTAAATGATTAAGAGTTTTCTGAAAGAGAAATGCAGTTCAAGTAAGCAAGACTCTGAAAGAACGTGTGCCTCAGCTTTTCCCCAGATGTCAAGGCAACATCCTGGCGACAGTTTGACCACACCCTGCTAGCAGCCAAAAACTAATTTCTGTGGAAGAATTTTACTATATCTGTAATATTATTTGATTATTTCTCTATGGTTGCTTCTATTTAGATCATTCATAATTTTAATGTTTTCCCTAAGTAGACTAAAAGAAAAAGCGGCCTATTGTGGGTGCACATTTCTATATCCCCAGCATTTCGGAGGACTTATTTCACTCTATAGCTTATAGATAAAAGGAGATCAAGGCAGGAACTCAGAGGCTGGACCTGAAGTGAGGCCATGGAGGAGTGTAGCTTACCAGCTTGTTCTCCATGGCTTGTTCGACCTGCTTTCATACACAACTCAGGACCATCATGCCTAGGAGTGGCCTTGTCCACTATGGGCTGGACCCTCCTACATCAATCATTAATCATGGCAGTACTCCACTGACTTGTCCACAGGCCAATCTTTGAAGGCATTTTCTCAATTAGGATTCTCTCTTATCAGATAGTCTAAGTTTGTGTCAAAGTCACAAAACCAACCAGCACAGATCCAGTCTTAATTTTTTTCTTTTTTTGGGTTTTTTTTTTTCTTCTTCGAGACAGGGTTTCTCTGTGTAGCCCTGGCTGTCCTGGCACTCACTCTGTAGACCAGGCTAGCCTAGAACTCAGAAATCCACCTGCCTCTGCCTCCCAAGTGCTGGGATTAAAGGCGTGCACCACCACCGCCCTGCAATTTTTTCTTTAAAAAAAAAAATGTGTTGCTTATTTGAGACATAATCTTAGGTAGCCAAACATGATCTTCAACTTCTGATTTTTTTCTGGGTCTGTCTCCCAATTGCTACAATTAAAAGCATGCCACCATGTCTGACTAAAATTTTAAATTTTGCAAAAATTATCACATCTTTTTGATGTTTTGTTCTTATTTTGGAGACAATAACTCACAGTCTCACTCTGTAGCCCAGGATAGCCTCCAACTCATAGAAATCTTCTTGCCTCCATCTTCCAGTGCTAGGATTACAGATGTGTACAACTAATATGCATATCCAGCTTCCATGATATAGGCTTTATAAAACTATTATTAACAGTTTATTTTAAATTTTATATCTGTATGTGTGCATACATGTTAGATGTCATTCCTCAGGTACTACCCATCTTTTATTACATTCTAAATTTAAAAAGACTCTGTGTGTGTGTTTTGATGTATGTCCATATGTATAGGTGTTTGCCTGTGTAGGAGCGGAGTCCAGGATAGGATGTAGAATTCTTGGGATTGGAGACAGGCATTTGCAAGACGCTAGGCTTGTTATCTAAGTACTTACATCAGAACTCTACTCCTTCTGACAAGCACTCTTAACTGCTGAGCCATCTCTGAAGTCACTTACTTTTTCTCTATCACTGACATGGAACGAACAAGCAGACTAAGTTAGCTCTGGAGCAAGCCCCACAGAGCCATCTATGTCTCTCTCTTAAGTACTGGGATTATAAGTATACGCCACAACACCCTTTTTGTTTTGTCTTTGTATATACATCCTGAAAATTCAACACAATTCTCATGCTCGTAGCAAGGCAAGGACTTACTGACTGAGCCATCTCTTTAACTCATTCTAAACATTTTAAATCTATAACTGAGATAATTGGCTACCAACTATGTAAAATATACTTGCTTTTATTTGACTTGTAATTACTTCTTTGACGCTTCAGAAGATGCCCTTGGATTCTTATTTATAGAGTAAATAAATCCATATTGACTTCTTTAGGCACTTCATACTTTCATAAGTTTCTATCAGGTACAAAGTTCTTTCTTTTTTTCATTCTTAACAGTGCCTCACTCTATTTTATTCATTTTAAAATATTTTTTAACATCTCAATTTTCTTTCAAGACAAAGCAACAGTATAGAGTTCAAGCAATTCAACAGTGTAGAATTTAGATAAGGTTAAGAATGTGGGCTTTGGAGACAGAGCTAGTGATTTCTATACCTTCCAGCTGTATAATCTTGAACAAATAACCCAACCCCCTTTGAACAGAGTCTTCATTCATAAAACCTGGTATTAAGACTGGCATGTTGGCTCATGCCTATAGTTTCAACATATGCGAGACGGAGACAAGAAGCGAGTTTCAGGCCACAACTGAAATTCGGGCTACATAGAAACTTCCAGGAAAGCTTAAGCTACATAGTAAGACCCAACCTAAAAATAAACACAAACAAACAAACAAACAAATACTAGTTATGAAATACTTATCACCAAGAGTTGCTACATAGGTGAGTCAGTTTAAAGATCACCAAATTATATATGATATCACCTGCCTCACACAAAGCCAAACTTAAGAACCTTACTGTGCATCTTCATTAGAATTTGCTCACTATATTCTATGAGTACTGACTTACCTTCTGCCTTTGGGTTTAGCGCCTCATTGGGGTCTTCTCCCTTTCTTTGAGCTGTGTCTGTGCCAACCTTCTGCTATTCCTGGAACACTCCAAATGCTATCATTTGAAGACAATTTCTGTGTCCTCTGCCAAGAACATTCTTCTCTCATATCTTAACTCTTTTTATGGCTAGTTCCTTCTGATTATTTAGGTCATTTTTGATGTCCGCTCAGAAAAGTCCTGCCTGACATGCTACGGAGACTGCATGTCTCTCCAACTAGTCTGAAGCCTGAGAAGGCTGAAAATACTGCAACTCCATAATCTAGAACATGTATATCTAGTAAAGAATAAATACACAAATAAATGTGTGAAATACAAGTTTTTAACAGCTGAAAAGAACAGGTTAGGATCAGAATGTGAATAACCTCGAATGAGTTTGTAGGCAAGCTGTCCTATTTATATCCTGCAGAAGATAATGGGCCAAAGGCTTTTAAAAAGAGTAAAGAAAAAGATTATTTCCAATACCCTACTTCTATCAGAAGTCTTTTATTGATAATAAAAAGCACATCTTGTACAACTCCTGGCTGATCAGTTAGTTGTCCTCTCCCTGCTTATTTGTATATTCCTGTCGCATGCATTTTGTCTGGGAAAGGCTTTACATACTATACATATAATTGCTATACAATGTCATTTGTATTAGACAGAGAGGATTGCATGGAGGCACAAGGAGTAAGCTTTACCTAAGATTGAACACCGAAAAGAAACTCAGTTGATATTGTCTCTCAATGAGGGGAGCGAGGTTCTCACCCTGGAAACAGTTGTCCGGAGTCACCGTAAATATAAGAGTCCCATTGGCCTGCTCTGGAGCACAAGTGCTCAACTTTGGACCCCTTGATAACTCCTTTTTAATTCTATGTATGAATGTCTGTGTGTGACTATGCACATTCAAGTTCACGGACCTGTGGAGGCCAGAAAGGCACTGGATCCCCTGGAACTTGAGTTAAGTCTATGAGATATCTGATACAGTTACTGGGAACAAAATTCTGGTCCTGTGCAAAAGAACTTTTATCCTCTGAGCCATCTCTCCAGCCCCAAGGATGTCTGCTTTCTATCAAACACCTGCCTCAAATTTAGAGCATCTTTTGACTGACTGCAGCTGGGGAAATAGAAATGAAAGCAGAATTTTAAAGAAAAGAATAAAATTTCTGGACAGTAAAACACTTCATAAGCAAAGTCAGAAACTAAACTAACCAAACATAATGATTTCCCAGGATGTATAAAGAAGTCTTACAAATTACCAGAGAAATATAAGTAAACTGGCAAAAAAGGCAAATAGTATCATAAAAAAAATAAGCACAGGAAAAGACAGATGCTCTTCTTCACTAACAAACAAATGCAAATGCATGCAATCAATCAATGTGTACTGTATCCATGTAAGGAAATCTTACCATAAGTCCATTCATATATACAACTAATCTGTGTTAATTTTTTAAAAAGAATACAAGGAAACATTTATATTGTACTTAAAAATATCTACAGTAAGCTGTTGTAGGTAAATCAACAATCAGCATAAATACTGGTGGCAGGATGCTACAATTCATCATAGAAAAGGTACCAGCTTACAGCTAGTGTGTTAAGTATATTTTGTGTTTATTTTGTTAGGAGGATCAGAATGTTAGCACTATTCTGAATCAATAGAATTAAAAGAACAAAACTCAAGAAAACCACAGCTCACTCAGCATGATACTTGGGAGACTCAACCATATTAAAGAGGAAGCAGCTGGACTGTTGTGATATTTTTCTGACCACATGAGAGAAAAAAGCTAGTTTCTGCACAGAACACAGAGGCTAAAATCTAAAATATGCCGGAAGAAAAAAGGGGAAGTGATCCGAGTGTGCAAGCACTGGGATTATAGGCAGGTGAAATTCTGAGCCACATTTTGTTTTTCAAAACATTGCAACAAAGTTAAAAATGGAGGCAGACATCAGCCATCTGATTCCCAGAAAAAAAAAGTGTCAAAAACATGTGCTCACAAAAAAAACGTCCTCTTTAAGAGGGAGTGCCAGGAATATTGGATTATCCCCATGCAAAGTAACGAAACTAGGCCTCTCAGTCATACACTGTGCAAAAATCAACCCAAAATGGATCAGACCTAAATGTAAGGTTTGAACCTTTGAAAATTCCAGGAAATATAAAGACACAGACATCAGTGGATGGATGAATACACACTAGTCATCATAGCTCACGCCTGTGGTCCCATAACTCAAGAGACTGAGATAGGAGGATCTCTCATAAATTTAAAGCTAGCCTGGGTTACACAGAGAGATCTTGTCTCAATTTTTTTTTTAAAAAGAGATTACACAAAGCAATATTAAAGAAAAATGAAATGCCATTTGCTAGAATATGAGTGGGACTGAGCATCAAGTTAAGCAAAATAAACAGACTCAGAAACTAACACATACATATTACATATAAAGTTCTTACATATAAAATCTAGATTAACAAGAAGACAGCAGAGCAGAGGGGTCCAGTGAGAGGTCAGAGGTAGACCAAAGGAGGGTAATGGGTGTGAAGTGACCAAAGTATATTATAATCATGTTTGAAAATGCTATGATGATAGCTGGGCGGTGGTGGCGCACGCCTTTAATCCCAGCACTTGGGAGGCAGAGGCAGGCGGATTTCTGAGTTTGAGGCCAGCCTGGTCTACAGAGTGAGTTCCAGGACAGCCAGGGCTATACAGAGAAACCCTGTCTCAAAAAAAGCCCCCCAAACAAAAGAAAAAAAGAAAAAAGAAAAGAAAAAGAAAAGAAAATGCTATGATGAAATCCATCATTATGCACAATTAGTATATACTCCTTGAGAAGTAAAAAGTTGGGGAACAGTGGGGGATGGCTAGAATATGTGAACGCAAGGTTCTTTCTGTTCAACTTTCTGTGAAACTAAAAGTGCTCTAAAAATCAAGTCCACTTTTTAAAACTGTGAAGCTGGTCCATTTGTGGATGTTATACCTGCCCAAGAATAGAAACAGAGGCCCAGGTTCCTAACACTTGGTCCTAAATCTTGATGGTCCCTGATTTTTCTAGGCCTCCCACCTGATCCAGACTTCTCTAGGTATCTAAGACATCTTATATTTGGACTATGATTTGATGAAGCTGATAACCATTTACATTTGCTCAGCTGAAGGACGAAAAGGGCATATATCAAAAATACAGGCAGGAGCCAGATCCCAAAGAAGTTCACAGCAATAGGGGTTGTGGCCTTTCTGATGTCCCACTGCTAATGAGGTTGGAGATTACATACATAAATACACACACACATACATACATACATACATACATACCTATCTATCTATCTATCTATCTATCTATCTATCTATCTATCTATCTATCTTCTTTCTTGCTTGTTTTCTTTGTTTTATTTTATTCTGTTTTTCAAGACAGGATTTCTGTGTGTAGCTCTGGCTCTCCTGGAACTCCCTTTGTAGGCCAGGTTGTCCTTGAACTCACAGAGATCTGCATGTCTCTCCTCCTGAGTGCTGGGATTAAATGCAGGTGCCACAGCCACCATACCAAGCTAGGGTCATTTCTATCAGTGTGTCACCATCACTCTTCTCTTGTTCCTCTTTTCTGTACTCCTTGGATGCAAGTCCTTAAACAGACTCTCTAAAGAGCATAAATACTACTTCCATCATGGTTCAGGCTGTAACACAGTGGTAGAACACTTGCCTAGCTAGGCCTGGTTCTATCCTGAGTAGAAAACAAATACCCACTAGAGCCTGTATTTATTATATTGTATGTGTGACCTGAAAGCATGTGTATATATGTAGTGAAGGTTGGAAGATAACTTGCAGGAATTGATTCTCTTCTTCCACCATGTGGGTTCCAGGGATCAAACTCAGGTTGTCAGGCTTGGCGGCAAAGGCCTTACTCACCTGAGCTACCTTTCCTCCCCCTGCCTGTGCTTAGAGTGTCCTTTTGAGAACAGGATACACCACAAGGCCCTTAGGAGCCTGTAAACTAGTCATATTTGGGTCAGGGTTTCCCTGGTTCTGTCTGTTTGACTTAGACCAATCCACCTTGGATAGATCCTTTGGTTTCTCAACAGGGGCCTAGATTGGGAAATATGTTACTCATGGAAGGAACCATGGGTAAATTCATTTAGCTACGCATGATGATGAAAAGGAGGAAGAGGAGGAGGAAGAGAAGGAGGAGGAGGAGGAGGAGAAAGCAGCAGTGGCAGCAGTAGTGGTCGTGCTGGTAATGTTTCAGCATAAGTTTCAGGAGTGGGGAATGGTAGAAGAGGCATGTGGCTAGCAAAAGAGCCTTAGCAACATAAGGTAACATAAGGTAACATAAGGTGCAAGGCCTCCAGCAGCCAGGACACCCGAGCCACTCTGAAAATTCCACTCTCAGCAGGCAATACTCAACCTCCACTACTTTAATGTCATGGTTTAATTTAGAAAGACATCTGTCTCATCATTCCTCATCATTCTAAGAATTTTATTTTACATTACAGTACTGGGAGGCAACTCAAGACCCTGCAAAAGCTAGGCAAGTGTTCTAACAACTGAGGTGCATACATCCTCAATCCATTTTATTTTGAGACATGTCCTCACTACATTGCCCAGGTTTTTTTGTCTACACAGCTGTCACATAAGAGAAATGAGTATTTCTGGCAAAAAGAAAAAAGAAACAATTCTTGCTTGAGTAGTGCCAATTCCTTCTTAAAAACTGAAAGCACCTCTTTTCCTAGTCAGCAAGTACTTGGTAGCCGGCATTCTGAAAGTTTCTCTAAGTCAGTCAAAGTTATGGAAACCACTTTCTTTATCTCCTTTCAAACACTCACAGTGGACCCTGAGACCTGCTGAGCTCTGACATGAAGAAGAGGTCTCAGGGAAAGGTAACTAATCTTTAGGACCTCATTTGAAGAAAAATTACTTAGATTCATTTACTAGATAACAATATAAGTATGACCAAAATATTCTATGATAATTTTACTGATTTGAACACTTTATAGATGCACACGCACACATTTTCTTGTTTGTTTGTTTGTTTGTTTGTTTTAAGACAGGGTCTTATGTGGCCTAGGCTGACTTTCAATTTCTAATCCACTTTTACCTTTTCAAGTCTCAAGTGCCAGCTACCACATGCAACTTCCTCATTCCCACCTCAAGAAAATAAAAATGTAAGCCTATTCTGACAGCCAGAGAGAGTGTAGTAGTTATTCAGAGGGAAATATTTTTACCTTTGTGGTTCTTTTATCACCAAAAAAAGGGGGGGGATGGGGGACAGGCATGAAATAGACATAGAAATACTACTAACTTTAACCTTGACCTCTGTTTTTGTCTGCATAGACTTCTGCAGATCGAAATATTCCAAAGTGATCATTGTATGAGCTACTAAAGACTAAAGAATATATAAGTATAGATTATGTGCCTAAATTAAGAAATACACAAATTTGGAAGATAGAACAAAAATTTCAACTATTCACCTCAATATTTTAAAATAAATTAACAGTAGCACTTACTATTACCAAAACAAGTAACTTTTTTTGAAATGGCATTTCACTGTCACCCAGGTTCATCTGAAACTTCTAGGTTCTAGTGACCCTACCACATTAACCTGTTATGGATCTAGACTACTGAACAACCCACTATGCTCTAAATACTTCTTGATTTCAGCACTGTCTTCTGTTGGGCTATTTGAGACAGTCTCTCTTTGTGACCCTAGCTGTGCTAGAACTCACTATATAGACAAAGCTGGTCTCAAACTCAGAAATATCCACCTGCCTCTGCAGTGCTGGGATTAAAGGAGTGTGCCACCAGGCTCAGCCAGGATTGTCCTTTAAACTGAAATCTCTGTTCTTCTGGATCATCATTAAAAACAGAGGCAAATCACTCTGTATTGAATGTTCAGCCCAGAAATCATATACACACAAGCAACACTAGATTGACTCAGCAACTGTGTGTGTGTGTGTGTGTGTGTGTGTATGTGTATGTGTGTGCGTGTGAGAGTGTGTGTGTATAACAATAATAGTCAAAGGAGACCATCAATTTGAGACCCAGTGAGAGGAGCACATGGGAGATGTTGGAAGAAGAAAAAGGAAGGAAATAATATAATTACATTTTAATTAATTTTTAAAAAATCGAAACTCTTTACTCTTAAAAAAGGCATGCTGAATAATTGCTGAACTACTTTTCATAGATACTTAGTACCTAGGTAACTACAAATGATATTCATTTCTAATCAACCCTCAATGGACACAGAAGCTTTTAAAAGTTTAAATCATTTCTTCTATAGTAGTGACCTGCAAATTACAGAAAATGAAATCTTTAAAAAGAAACCAAATGTGAAAAACAGATGTCAGATGATAAACCTGATGTCAAATTGAATTTGAAGAACATAAAGTAGAAAATGCTACTGGAATTAAGGGGACAATAGGACTCCAGGAGAGTTGGAGTTTTCTGTCACATGAGCCTGTTTAAGTCAGTTGATGTCTGCAAGAGAACAGTGAGGAAGCCATGTGACACTGGTCTCCAGGATAACAACGTCTCTGCTTAGAAAATCTTACCTAGTAGTACTGACCAGTGTTACTGAGATGAAAAGAAAAACATAATTCATCATAACCTTTGCAATTCTCTTCTTTAAGTCGTTTATTATATGGATATTAGCTGTACATGTTTCTTTTGTATAATTTAATTTTACATATCACAGCCAGGAGGAGGAAGTGTTTTAAATGGGAATGTCAGACACGCACCCAAATACTCACTCATCCACTTACCCTCTTTTGGCAGAAAAAAATAATTTCAAAAGTCTAGCATCAGACAACTACATAAAACTACCAGTAGTTGTCACCATAAACAAGTAATGATGAAGACATACTTCAATCCACATATCCATAGAAGGTAAGCACAGTGGCCATTACCTCATTCAAGCCCCCAGTAAGCTGAGACAAGTAGACTTTGAGTTCAAGGCCAGCCTGGGTCACATGGCAACAATCTCTTGAAAGAAAACAAAAATTTCTCATGGTAAACCATTTCTTTTATTTTTATGAGCTGCTTAAATCACATTTGTCTTCTATGTTTTTTCTACTTATTTCCAAATCAAATTTGAATTTAAAATACAGTTACTGAGAGCCCCTTAGGAGCCAAGCCTTGTAAAAACCTGGTAAGTGAAGGTTGGGTGGGGTAGGGAGAAGGTGGCAGAATCAGGAGGAAGAGGCATCTCCTACCTTCCAGGTCCAGCCCTCTGCTTGGTCACTTTCAAAGGAGCGAAAACATTATGGCAAATAAATGTTGCACTGTCATTACTCATTCTCTTTCTCATTGGTGGGGAAAAAACATGTTTTAAGAGTCAAAGAGTATTGGTCTGAATGTCATGGTAAATCAGTACTGAAGGCAGGAGTGTCTAGCCCTCTGATTCTGGAAGCACCTGCACACATGTGATGTATATAAATTCAAACAGGCACATACATTCACATAAAAATGAATGAATGAAATGAAGAAATAAAGAAATAGATCCTTTTAAAAAGTACAAACGAAACAATAAGTTGTCTCAACTTTTATTCCCTAACAACTATGCTTTATCTTTCTTATTCAGACCACGGCTCAGTTATTATCCTTTCAGAAAACACATCTTTTAAAATCAGTATCTTTATTTCCTTCACATTTTTAAAGGAACTGAACACATTGATAAATTCCAAGAACAAGTCTTCTCTAATTGAAAACAAAGCCTTTTGCATATAATTTTCTTCAAAAAAAAAATCACTTAAGAAAATCCTTCAAGGCCGGGCAGTGGTGGCGCACGCCTTTAATCCCAGCACTTGGGAGGCAGAGGCAGGCGGATTTCTGAGTTCAAGGCCAGCCTGGTCTACAGAATGAGTTCCAGGACAGCCAGGGCTATACAGAGAAACCCTGTCTCGAAAAACCAAA
>NW_021604676.1:1930412-1939504 GCF_004785775.1 Grammomys surdaster | reverse complement strand
AAAAAAAAAAAAAAAAAAAAAGAAAGAAAAAAAGAAAAAAAGAAAATCCTTCAAAAACAGAAGGGAAGAAAAAAGAAGGAAAGGAAATGGCAGACAGAGGAAAGTAAGGCGATGGTACAGAGAACAGCACCGCAGTTTCTCCACGGTTGCCTCACTAACCACCTAAGAGGAGCAGGGACCACAAGCCCTCTAAAGTCAGCACATGCTTACAACAGAGGCTTTGTGGAGTACTCACGTGAAGACAGATCCCTAAAGTGGCATGTGGTAGAAGTAGATACTCAAGTTCACAAATAAATGTGGCAGCCATGCCTTTAATTCTAACACTCGGAAGGCAAATGTTAGGCAGATCTCTTTAAGTTTGCAGCCACCCTGTTCTACAAAATGAGTTCCAGACCATCAGGGGCTATATAGTGAGAACCTATCTCAAAAAGAGATGTGGACAAACAAAAAAGTAAATATGGGGCTTTGGAGGTGGACTGGCCTACCTCAAGAAAACACCTTTACTTGTGTTTCATAGTATTGGTTCTTTCTGGTATGAGCTTTCATCTCAACAATAAAAGAAGATGGGTCTGGAGCAATGTCCTTAAGCTGGTCAGAGGTTAAGAACATATGTTGCCCTGGCTGAGGACCATAGCTCAGCTTCCACCTAAAGCAGCCTATAACTACAGCTTCAGAGGATCAGACACTCTCTTCTGGCCTCTGCAGGCAACTGTACTCACAAGCACATATTTATATGTATGGATACATAATTTAAAAATGTAAAATAAATCTGTAAAAAGATTAAGAGACATCAGAGGACAGACAGGTCATACATCACATATATGAGTTAGTACACCAAAATGGGTTTTACAGTGACTTTTCCTGACTTATCTGTGCATTATCTGTAACCATCATCCTTGTCAATTGTACAAGCTAGTTGACAAGTATAACAGAGCTTCTTCTCTGGCTTCCTTTACTGCCTGCCCCAAGTTTCTCATTAAACAGTCCGCTGAGATGACCTATGTTTTGGGGGCATTCACGAGTAACTTTAGACAGTGTAAACAAGACAGGGTCTTGTCCATCTCAGTAAATGACAAAAGAGCCCATAGTACCTTGTTCACCTAACACACTGAAAGTTGTTACTAAGTTCTTCTCACTTTTCTTACCTCCGCTCTCTTCCTTGTCTGTGTGCACTTTACATTTTATTCACCAAATAACAAATTTCCAAACAATTTAACTCTGAGAGGCAATTTAAATTTTAGTAAGACTGTCTAAGTGGAGGACACAGCTCCCCTACAAATCTTCTATAAGAGGTGAGCAGACAATGGGAGCCACAGAGTTCTACTGCTTGTAAGCATTCAATTGCTGCTCTGCTGTTCCTCCTCTGACATTTTGTTTTTTTTCTTCCCCTGTTGACACTCAAAAGCCTTCAGCTGCTGTAAACTTGGGTGTCCTAGGGCCAGCCCTGGCTGGAAGCCTGGAGCACCTCTCATTGACACTTTAATTGAGGTCTTCTGCCCACTCACTCTTACTCATACCACTTTTCCCATATTATTGAAACTTCAGTTCTTGCCTCTGTCATGTTCAGGTTTCTAGGCCTGAGGAAATGAACTCTAAAAAGCTATGTACAGTGGGAAGGCTCTGGATATAGCCAGAGTAGCTAGAAGTTACAAACCAATGCTGGATTATTTTATATTAGTAATGTTTGAGATGTTCAGGGTATACTTAGAGTTCATCTTTCACCTCCTGATATTTACCATATACCTGAATCGTCTGTGCACAAATAATGCAGTCTCATGCACATTAAAGCCCCGATATTCTGTTTCACTCGCCACGCACAAAATGAAACCCAGACTTTCTTGGGCTTACTAGACAAGTGCTCTAAAACTGAGTTACATTCCTACCCCAGAACTGCTCCATTTTGTTTAAGACAGAAATCCTTTTCTTTTTTGTTTCAAGAATCTTAAAAACTTAAGTATCTTATATGACCAGCAATTTATTTTTAAATTTAACAAGAAATCTAGAGAAGGTTATCTCAGCCTAATAATATCATCAAGAACCTAGGGGGGCAACAGAGATGGCTCAGTGGTTAAGAGCACTTGCAGCTCTTCCAGAGGTCCTGGGTTCAGTTACAAGCACCCACTCACATAGCAGCTCACAACTGTCTGTGGTTCTAAATCTGGGGGATCCAATATCCTCTTCTGGCCCCCACATTTACTACATGCACGTGGTGAACATACATACGTGCAAGCAAAATATGCAGGCACATCAAATCAAAATGAATATTTTTTAGAAAAGAATCGGGACTCTGAGGCTAATGAGAGTGCTAAGCAGGTAAAGGTGCTTGACAACCTGAGTGCTCTCCTAGAGGAAGGAGAGAACTGACTCTGACATGTTACCTTTAGGCAAGTATAGACTGCTTATCATTGTAATTCTTACTGCTATAGTTCAGAACACTGTACAACACAGAATAGAAGAAGAGACCAAAATTTGGCTAATTCTACAACTTGGGTCCTGAATGTTCCCTAGAAGTTCATGTGCTAAGGCTATGTTCTCAGTGCTAGCTACTGGAAGGTAAGTAGTGGGACCTTGAAAAGGTGGGGCCTACGGAATGTCTTAGATTACTAGATTATGTCCTTAAACAGACAGCAGGAATCCATCTCTTTCCTATCTCTCGCTTGCTTCCCAGATGTCACGAGGTAAGCAGCACCTCTGCTACATGTTCTTGCTACGATGTGCTGCCATGCCAAAGGCCAAAAGCCACCAGGATAGCTAAGCATGGAATGAAGCCTGACAACTGTCAGCCAAAAACCAACTAACCAACCAACCAAACAAGTAAACCACCACCACCACCACAACAAAAAACAACAACAAAAAAACCCTTTCTTTTTTTTAAAGCTGATTGTGACAAATATTCTATTACAGGAACAGAAAGCTAACTACTAACAGGTAATTTTTCTTTATATCTTTCTTTTTCTGTTCCTAGAAATTCAGCTTCAGAGCTTATTTTCCTCTCTCTCTCTTTCTCTCTCTCTCTCTCTCTCTCTCTCTCTCTCTCTCTCTCTCTCTCTCATCCACACATACACATACATACAAACCTACATATCAAAATCTGGAAACTATTTGTTATACATTATTTTTATTTTATTCTCTCATTGATTAAAATAGAAGTAGAATAGCTTTCTTTTCTAAGTTGTACATGGGGGCTCATGCCTGAAATCCCAACACTCAGAGGAGGTGGAAGTAGAAATACTGTTGAGTTCAAGCCCAGCCTGGGCTACTCTATGTAGTCCAGGCTAGGCTGGGCTACAGATGGAGACACTGTATCAAAGTATACACAGACACACAGATCTCAAATAAAAACTTTTTTCCAATTTTCTCAAAAGTAGTATCTTCATGTTGATGATTACATTAAAAAAAATAATAACATTTTATGAACACAACCTCTACACAGCAGAGTCAGCTGACAGGTAGCAAACTGCTGAAGCAGACAGCAACGAGAGAATACTGATCCCCTTGCTCACTCATCCCTGCCTGGTATCTGTTACCTACTTCTTACACACACAAATATTTGTTTGTTAGGTCAACTGTGTTTAAAACCAAATAAATAAGACCTCTATGAAACAATAAAGTAGGGCATATTTAGAGTCTGACAAGGCAAAGTCACACAGTGATTTCTGGAAAACTATCTCTAGCAGCCGAGAGCAGTCAGCAGAGGAAATAAGAAAATCCCAGCACAGCCTAAGTGATTCATGTGGAAATCAGAATCATTAGATAGGCCTTCAGACAAACCAATAGCTTAGCAAGGTCTCAAGTGAACAATCTTCACCACTCTTTCTCTCTGGTCTCTTGGGGAGGGAGAAGAAGACAAAGAAAAAAGTTCTAAATCTCTTAATGAGCCGGTTATCCCATTAATTATGGCTTGGGGGGGGGAGTTGGTCTCACTGGCGTTAAGTGTCAGCCACATCTGATGTCACTGCTCCTGAAATCCAAAGGGCAGCAGCTACTTAGGGGTCGTTCACTGATAACAATGAATGCTCACAGAAGCAGTTCCAGGGCTCTTGGCAAGACTTGGTATTCAGACCACATTCTGAATAAACTCACCACACAAATTCAGTCTTTAAAAAAAAAAATCAATACCTAAGCAAGTCAAGAACACATGAGGTTTTTGTTTTGAGAAGGCATCCCACTATGCTGGCCTCAAATTCCTGGGCTTAGGTGATATTCCTGACTCAGGCTCCTAAGTAGCTAGAATGGTAGACAGGCATGTGTCATCACATCTGACCAGAAGACAAGAGTTGTTTAACCCTAAAAAGAAAATTACTGAAGAAGTTAAGGTTAATAACAAAACCATTCAATCACAATTGTGTCTTGTGGAGTTTTTTTCTTTGTGTGCTTTTTTGTTTTGAGGCAGGGACTTTTAGTTTGGAATCACCTTCTGATCCACTTTCTGAGTGCTGGGATTACAGGTATGTCCCATTACACCTGGTTTATTTAGTTTGGTTTTATAATTTTTTTAAACTTTAATTGTTTTTCCTTTTAACGAATGAGTTTTATAGTTAAACAGACCCCTATTCCAATCACACAGATAAACATGGTTTTTGTGGGTATTTTTTTTGTTTTTTAACACACAGGAGCCCATTCTAACCTCACACTGCAGCAATCTCCCTGCCTGTTTCTCAAGCACTGGGATTACATTTTTCATGAACTCAGATGAGACATCCCAATCTCAGCCCAACCAGTTAAGTTCCAAGTCACTGTGTAGTGACTTCTAGCGTCAAACCTGTGACCCTCCTGAGTCAGCCTCCCACTGTTGTCCTGGATGCTTTTTACACACAGCCTAGTGGGGGCTCAGCTCCCAAAGACCAGACAGACCTGGATGTCTCTGCACCACAGTAACTTCCACTCCTCCACAGATCTTTTGGGTTACACACAGGAAACATCAGTTCTGAAGAGATCACATCTCATCCAACAGAAATGGACATCTTTTGAAAGACTGGCTCTTTTAGAACCTCTAGCCAATTTCCTGTATACATTTCAGTTGAAACTTGTTATGAGAAACTACACTTGAAAACCAGGGACTCACTGAAATACATTATCTATAAGACTCCTTTCAGAGATTACTTGATCTCACTGTTAATTCAAAGATTATCCTCCACATTACCTTTCTTCTCTGCCCTGTACCCAGTTCTCCCTTTTACTCAGTCAGCCTCTCTAAATTGACAGGCAACAGCTGAGAGCCAGACCATCCTATATTAAAGGCTGATGCAGTGGTGTAAGGATCCTAGGTGGTTTGTTAGTCAGGGATAGTCTCTGTAGAAGCTATGTAATACACTCATTACTTCACCATGTAATATGGCTTCTAAAACACTGGGAAGGATCCTTTGTCTGCTCAAGTCAGGCTCTGGCTCTGTCTGGCCACTCCAGCTGTTGATCATCTCTGTCATCTAGAGAATCTCCTTCTAATAAGCTGTTATGACTGGCACCCTGAGATTACAAATGTGTACTAGTGTTTAAGAATGTATTCCTGGGAAGGTGAGACCCCTGTAGCTTGTGTTCTAAGCTCTAAGTACACGAATTTCCTTGATGTTGATCTCACCATTACCCAGGTTCTATATCATTTTTATTACTTACTACAGAAAATGGGACACTTTTGCAACCAGCCAACCTCAGTGAAAACCACAGCTGAAATTCTACAGGAACATAAAAAAGCTTTTGGTCCCCTTAAGTTCATGGTGAACTTCAAAAAATTAGAATTACTTAACACAGGTTAAGTAATATCTGTATCATAACACTGTGAAGTCATTAAAAACATTTGATAAATCAGTCATAGTGGCTCACAGCTGTAATCCTGGTACTCTTGGAGGCTAAAGCAGTTGAAGCATTTTCCTAATCTATATTACATATTTATATTTTTACTACTTTAAAGTATGGATGATACACACACACACACACACACACACACACATATGGAAAGAGAGGGAAAGAGGGAGGGAGGGAGGGAGGGAGGGAGGGGGAGAGAGAGAGAGAGAAAGAGAGAGAGAGAGAGAGAGTCAGTCAGTCAGTCATTGGCTCAGTCTGATCTCAAATTCCCTATGTAGGTGAGAATAATCTTGAACTTTTGATCTTCTTGTGTTGCCCCTCCCCAACAAGTGGGATTGTGGATTTATGGATTCATAAACCACACTGGGTTTATGAAGGAGTGGGGGTCAAACCCATGACTCCATGCATACTAGGCAAGCACTTTGCCAACTGAGCTATACTAAGCCCTTAAATATATTTTAAGAGAATGTCTTCCAAAGTAATTTTGCAAGTCATTTCCCTTACTATTTCATACCTATTAATAGCAGAATAGATATTTCTCAATTATCCTTTAATATAAAGAAAGCAGTTTTCCTAGTTGACATTAAAAATAGAAAAAAATTACTAGGTCACTACCACGTTCCAGGTCTCCTCACATACTCTATTAATGAAGTGAAACATTAAGGATACCGGGGCAGCAGGCAGTGTGCTTCACACCTGAATCCTAGCAGCTGGAGGGTGAGACAAGAAGACTCCTAAACTTCCAGATTAGTCTGGGCTCCAGTGTGACGGCCTGAGCTCAATCACCAGAGCCCAGCCCTATGGCAGTCACAAGCATCTCTACCTCCAGTTCCAGAGGATCCACCCTATGGCAGTCACAAGCAGCACCCTATGGCAGTCACAAGCAGCACTCTATGGCAGTCACGAGCATCTGTACCTCCAGTTCCTTCTTCTGAAAGGCACCAGGCATACATGTGGTACACATCCATACATTTAGGCAAAATGCTGACATGTATTTTAAAAATGAATAAATAAATAAATCTAAGACGCTGGCATTGTGGCACACGTGTTAATAACCCTAATGCTGGGTAGGTGGCGACAGGCGGATTCATGGAGGCCTGCTAGTCTGCCAGCCAAGCCTAACTGTTGAGTTTCAAGTCAAAAAAATAATGTGGACAGCTCCTAAGGAACATTTCCAAGGCTGTTCTCTAGCCTCCATACATACACACATACACACATATACATATACACATACACATACATACATGCATGCACACATACATAAACACAAATGTACAAATATGAGAAAACTGAAGTACAGAAAGGGTAAGTAACTGGCTTAAAGGTCACATAGAAAGCTAATAGAAAAAAAGGGAGGGCAGCAGGGCTGGAGAGATGGTTTGGCTGCTTAAGAGTACTGGCAAAGGATTCTGGGTTGAGTCCCAGCACCCACATGGCAGCTCACAACTGTCTACAACTATTACTCTCTTCTGACCCCTATGGGCACCAAGCATGGACATAGTATAAAGACATACATGCAGGCAAAACACTCATACACATAAAAAGTTAAAATAAAACAGAAAGAAGAAATTGAAGGAGAACGATAGCAAAACCAGGATTTAGTCTTGGGTGTGTCCTTGCCTTAGTTGCTATGATACACTGCCACTCTTTCAGGGAAAAGAGATGAGTCAAAGTCAAGGAAGAAAACACTCATAACAAGCTAAATTGTCTGGCTTTTGAGGAACACTGACAAATTTGAGAGTTGCTTGAAAACTCTAATAGGACCAGTGGAATTTTTTCTTTTTAAAAATTCACTATTTTAAGTAAGCCAGGTGTGGTAAATCAAGCCTTTAATTCCACTCTTGGAAGGTAGAGGCAGAGGCAGCAGGACTGGCTGACACAAGTTCAGGGCCCAGCTCCATCTGCACAGTGAATTCCAGGCTAGCCAGGGCTATATAGCAAGACTTTATCTCAAAACCACCAAAAATTACTTGTAAATAAAAACAAAGTTTACATATAAGTAAGGCAGATAAATAAAGCATATTCTCTCACAATATAGAGCTAACACCAGTTGATCTGAGAGTAGATAGTAGTTACCAGAGATTGGGAAAGGTGGGCAGGAGACAATGGAAAACAAGTTTGGATTTGTTGAGTGTACTCTACCACTGGCCTGCATTCCCACAACTTTGTTCCTTCTCCCCATGCCCCAGACAATCTCTCAGTCTTAGAGCCCAGGCTAGACTAGAATTTATTATGTAGCCCAAATTGGTCTCTATCCTGTGATAATCCTCTTGCCTTGGCATCCAGAGTGTTGGGAATATAGCCATAAGCCCACCATACCCAGATACTCAGTGCACCCTTTTAAATTTTTTGATTTTGAGAAACAGTCTCAGCTAATGCAGCTTGGGCTAGCCTTAAATTCACTCTTGAGCCCAGGTGGGCCTTGAATTTGCGCTCCTGTTATAGCTTCCTAAGCAAATGGCATTGCAGGCTTACTGTAACCAGGCATAGCAAAGAACTTTTTAAAAAGGCTATCTGGACCACAACAAGGCCACAGTAAACAGTAATCATTATAGAATAACTATTTTGCCAGAGCCATTCATTGGTCCAAATCATTTTTTAAAACAAAAGATTTATTTTATTTATGTGAGTACCCTGTCACTGTCTTCAGACACACCAGAGGAGAGCATCGGATCCCATTACAGATGGTTATAAGCCACCATGTAGGTACTGGGAATTGAACTCAGGAACCCCTGGAAGAACAGTCAGTGTTCTTAACTAAAGATGCTGAGCCATCTCTCCAGCCCTGTTATTTTTAAACAAAACAAAACAACAACAAAAACAACAACATCTCCAAGATTTTAGGGCATGAAGAAACTTCAAGGATGCTAAGGCTCCAACTCAGTTTCTGACCTTTAATTTTCCTTTAGCTTTGTAGCTACCATTGAACTGATACAAACCCCTAGTCCCGTACAAGAATGACCAGAAGGCCTCACATGCTCCCAAGACCTGAATATTAGTGTTAGGAGGCTGCCTGTATCATCCAGCATACTGCATTCAGCGTTGCTGTGGAACAGCCAGTTAATTCTGAAGAAACCTAAGGCCTGACACAACTAAAAGCAAACCTATCCTTATACTACTTCAGACAAATGTTACAGTTTGTTATAATTAGGAAGACAAGTTCTCTACAACAAAATGACAACATAATATCAGGTAGCTTTCAAGTTAAAATTGATGATTTACATTCAACACAGAAACTACATTTCTCTCTCTCTCTCTCTCTCTCTCTCTCTCTCTCTCTCTCTCTCTCT
>NW_021604676.1:1882757-1930402 GCF_004785775.1 Grammomys surdaster | reverse complement strand
TCTCTCTCTCTCTCTCTCTCTCTCTCTCTCTCTCTCTCTCTCTCTCTCTCTCTTAAAATTCTAATTCAATTTTTCTATCTTGGCAAAACTCAAGTCTAAGGAGGAAAACGTGGAAGCCAGAATTTTTTTTTTTAATGGCACTAAAAACAAAGTAAGCTTGGCCTGGTGGTACACACCTTTAATCCCAGAGTTCAGAGGCAAGGAGAATCTCTTTGAGTTTGAGGCCAGCCTGGTTTAAAATAGCAAGTTTCAAGCTGGCCAGGGCTACAGAGTGAGATTCTGTTTCTGTTTTTGTTTTTAAAGAAAGTAAGCACTTTAGGTTCCAGAAGATTAAGTTTTTAAAAATAAGTTCATATATTTTCACTGAGGAGAATTTCTCAAAATAAAATATAGGTACTGAAATCATCTTCCAGAAGTGGGACATCTAGTCATCCTATCCTTGAGGTAATATACATATAAGGTGCTATTTTTAAAGATGAATGTGAATGTCCTACCCCATATATAAATGCCAATTCTCACCAAGGAGATTTGGACTCTGAAATTGACGAAAACTGACTCACAAGTAAAGATTTATAGACAAAGCTGCCCTTTGTAGCAACTTACTTCTAACAGTGAAAAGGACTTGCAGTATAAAAATCATGATACTTCCAGATGTTGGAATACACGTTAAAGTTTTTCAATAAGTATTTATGATATAAAAATTATAGGGGGGCTGGAGAGATGGCTCAGCGGTTAAGAGCACTGACTGCTCTTCCAGAGGTCCTGAGTTCAAATCCCAGCAACCACATGGTGGCTCACAACCATCCGTAATGAGATTGAATGCCCTCTTCTGGTGTGTCTGAAGACAGCTACAGTGTACTCATAAATAAAATAAATAAATTTAAAAAAAAATTATAACACATTTTTAAAGTCATTAAGAAGTTATTAAAATAGTTTTTAAATCATTGTTAATTGCAATAAGAGTATAACTCGGTGAGTGCCTACCAAATACAAGGCCCTATATCTGATTTTTAGGATCACATACAAAACACGTTGACTGTGGTAATCTTAGTGGTATTTAACTTTCATCCTTTGAATATTCTAAATTACCTACAGTGTATCTTTCCCCTCTTTTTTGTTTCTTTTTTGTTTTTCTTTTTTGTTGTTGCTGTCTTTTTTGAGACAGGAAACTGTTCTCTAGACCAGGTTGGCTTCAAACTCACAAAGATTCACTTGCCTCTCCCTCCCCAGTTCTAGGGCTACAATGTATCTTTTATTCTTTTTTTGGTGGGGGGATCAGTTCTAAAAATTGAGCTTAGGGCTTCATACATGGTATCAAACACACGGACTGAGTTTTATCTTGGCCTTTTTAATGTGCTTTACTTTATGACAGGGTCTCACCAGGCTGCTCAGCATGACTTGAACTGCCTCCATTTGTCAAGTGGCTAGAACTACAGGCCAGATCAGTCTTTGCTATATAAAAAAATTGAGGGCAATCTGGAGAAAGAGGGAGGACTGAGTAGATGGCTCAGAGGTTAAGAGCACTGACTGCTCTTCTAGAGGAATTAGATTCAATTCCCAGCACTCACACAGCAGCTCACAACAGTCTGTAACTCCCATTCCAAGGGATCTGACACCATCACACAGACATGTGCAGGCAAAACACCAATGTACATCAAAATAAATTAATTCATTAAAAGAACGAGAGAGAAATTGTACAAATGTATCACACTGGTGAAAACGAGGGGGGAGAATAATGTGTGGAAGCAAGGACATGAAGAAAGAGGAAATATACAATACTGAGGAAATACAGCAGAAAAAATAGCATGAAAGACAACACACAACTCACCACATCCTCACAAAGACAGGATAAAGGTATGCTTCACGTCCTAAGCTTCTGATCTGTTATTACTAATTTTGCTTGTGTAGAGTTTCCCTCGCTTTATTTTTTAACTTCGAGATGGTTCTCTAGGGCAACATATCTAGTACTGTCTTGCTTAGGTGAAAACATTTTCACTTCACTCAAAGATCAAAGGTAGGAGAACTCAATCGCCATCATTTTTGGTGCTCTATACATAGACGACATGGATTGAGGGTGATTGTTCATTTTGCCTACGCAGCACTATTCCTTCTGATGGGAAATGGCTCTCAGCCATCCCATAAGGTCATAGTGGGACTATCAATAATAAAGCCAGTCAGTCCTCTGTCAAACCTCCAGGCAAGCATAAACTTGATCACTCATGGTATTCCTCCCACACTGCCGACGGGGTATTGTGAAAGAAAAGGACACATGACTCCAAGAAAGGGCAAGAACTTCTCTATTAGGCTTTCTTTCTCCAGGCCCAGAGCTGCACAATCATGTGATCTGCAGATGCTACTCTCTAGTCACTCTGAAACCAGTTGTTCTAAAGATGAAAACACTGTCAGACAGCACAGGAGACCCAACTAAAAACAGTCTCGAAGATATACCTGAGCCTTAAGTCAAGCCATGCGTAATCTTTCAGGTCACACAAGCAACTAAATCCCTTTCTGGCTTTGAATAGGTTTTCTCTTTCTTCCAACTAAATGAACTCTATAGGGATAAAGAGATGGCTCAGAGGTTAAGAAGGGTTTTTTTGTTGTTTTGTTTTAAAGATTTATTTATTTTATGTATATGAATACACTGTAGCTGTCTTCAGACAAACCAGAAGAGGGCATCAAATCTTCATTACAGATGGTTGTGAGCCACCATGTGGTTGCTGGGAATTGAACTCAGGAACTCTGGAAGAGCAGTCAGTGCTCTCAACCACTGAGCTATCTCTCCAGCCAGGTTAAGAGTTCTTATTGCTCTTGCAGAGGACCTAGGTTCAGTTCCAGGACCTAAATCAAATGGCTCCAGTTCCAGGGAATGTAATGCCCTCTAACATCCAAGAATATTTGTGCATACATTGTTTACATAAGCTCATGCAGAGGTGCACACACACACACACAAATAAATAAATAAATAAATAAATAAATAAATAAATAAATAAGAAAAAGTAAATCTTTAAATCGGTTCTAGCTGGTTAACTGCTTAACTCTGTCAAAGAAACATTTGGTAATTTGTTGTGTTAGAAATAGCTCAGCAGTTATGAGTGCTGTCTGCTCTTCCAAAGGTCCTGAGTTCAATTCCCAGCAACCACACGGTGGCTCACAACCTGTAATGGGATCTGATGCTCTCTTCTGGCATGCAGATGTACATGCAGATAGAGCACTCATATACATAAAATAGATAAATCTTTAAAATTAAAAGAACTATCATTCATGGACTACCCAGGCTCTAACTTATGTACTATAACTAAGCTGATATCATAACTTGAGGTATTCCATTATATAAATATAAACTTTAATGTTTACAATAGGAATTCACTTAAAACTATACACATTTATTTCAAGTTCTAATAAGCTAACAGCTGATAAATTAAGATGTTACAAACTTGTGTTTTTAATTTTTTAAAAAAAATTACAAAACCCCCCCAAAAAAACAAAAAAACAAAACAAATAAACAAGCAAACAAAAACTAGCTGGGCAGTGGTGGCACACGCCTTTAATCCCAGCACTTGGGACGCAGACGCAGGCAGATTTCTGAGTTGGAGGCCAGCCTGGTCTACAGAGTGAGTTCCAGGACAGCCAGAGATACACAGAGAAACCCTATCACGAAAAACGAAAACAAACAAACAAACAAACAAAAAATTACTACTACATTTATTTATCTGTGTGCATGCATGTATGCACATGCCACAGAGTGCATATAGAGGTCCATGCACAATTTGAGGGATTCAGTTCTCTATTCTACCACATAGGCCCTAGGGATCGAGCTTAGGTTGTCAGCTCAGCGGCAAGCATTCTTACCCACCAAACTATCTTGCTGGCCAAACTTCTACTATTCTTGATGTTTAATACTCCATCATGTTTCCAGATCACATGTATTTGTCACATTCCATCCCTCTTAAATGTGCAGTCTTTTCTCTGGTCTGATTATTCTATTCTTAAAATCTTCTAGTTTTCGTATACATTTGTCAAGAAACAAATCACAGCAGGGCATGGTAGCTCACATGTGTAATTTCAAAATTTAGAAAGAGGCTGAGTCAGGAGGAGGATTTTGAAGCCAGCTTAGGAAGGTAAGCCCAGAGCAGTCTGGGCTGCAGAATAAGAAAACCCTGGAGAGACAAGGTGTGTAGGGGAGTGTGTGTGTGTGTGTGTGTGTGTGTGTGTGTGTGTTCTTCATTGCTCCTCTAGTTTCTCCTTATTTAAAAAGCTAATATTTGAACAACTGGTCCATGAGTAGCAAGTATTACTAGAGTTAGAACACCTTTGTAATATTTGAGCCACTGAACTTTCATGATTTAAGAGACAGTGACAAAATTCAAGAGCAACTTGTAATCACTTTGCATTGCTCAGGCAATTCAGAAAATTATTCTGAGTAATTTTCCATTTGTAGTCTCTAGGAACAGCTTCCGGTTTCCTAGGTGGAGCTCCCAGCATGCCCTTATCCCAGCTCCTCTCTTTCTCGTCCTGTATCTAATCCTCCAAGAGACTTGTCTCTCAGGTTTATTCCCTCATTTAAACACCTTTCTTCTGTACTGCCTCAGTCCACCAGACCTCCACAATTCTCATTTTATTTCCTGACACAGCTTTCCTTTTGGTCTCCTTGGCTCCCAGCTCTCCTCTCATTCATTTTCTTCAGTATGCCTTATTATGTGTTTACTTATTTAATCACCTTCTTATAATTTCCTTTTTAATTTTTCTCAGATAGGGTCTTGTTACATAGCTCAAGCCATCCTTGAACTTATGGCAATCCTTTGCCTTCCAAGTGCTAGGATCACAGGAGTGCATCAGTACACCTGACCCATGTCATTATTTTCAGTCCATACCTCCTCTTGTTTAAGTATTCATTCACTCGTTTGTTTAACAAACAGGAGCTGAACAAGATAGCATCTCAGAGGCTTCTAGTAGTATGACAGTGGTAAGATACACTCAACATAACTACAGGAAGATGGAAATGTATCCAGGTCATCAAGACATAGAAAAAAAAGAAGATGCTAGCCATGGTTCAGAATCTGAACAGCTGGATGTCACATGAAATCAGAATTAGTAAAGAAGTAAAATACAAAATCCAAAGAAAAGGGTACTGAGGTTCCTAACTCATGAGACTGGAAGAAAATGCCACTGACAAGCATAAGGACATCAGAAGGGAAAAGGCATAGTGGGAGCATGACTGAAGATGGACTTGCCAAACTCCAGATCAGAGCACATGATCAGATAATGGATTTCAACAACAAAATATCAGAATCTCCAGGAAT
Organism: Grammomys surdaster; assembly: GCF_004785775.1. Classification (NCBI taxonomy): domain Eukaryota; kingdom Metazoa; phylum Chordata; class Mammalia; order Rodentia; family Muridae; genus Grammomys; species Grammomys surdaster. The sequence continues at coordinate 1,925,102 of NW_021604676.1, read as the reverse complement.
GGTGTTTTGAGGGACAGTGCTATTGAATATCAAACTGAACTACACCAGAAAACAGATGCACACACACATACACACAGACAAACACAGACACACATGTGCACTCAGGTGTATCCAGGTTAAATGGCTTCAGTAGGTACATAAGAAAACATGGAAAAGGCAAATATAGAAGCAAATATGCAATCTACTGCCCTACAAAGCTGTTTTTCTCTGGGAAATTTTTAATGGTTTTGGAGTTTCAGTCTGATTTCTTTGTTTCCTACAATATTTAGCATCTTCCTGTATCACCAGGAACTTTAATCAAACAGCTTTAGGTACCCTTGTCCATTCTACAGCATCCATGTGCTATCAATGATATATATGGACTATTAATATGCAATTAATTAAATGGCTACAGGTGATCCTTCCCTGTCTCATTGATAAACTTTGTCCCACAAGCGCTGGACCTCTGAGGTTGTTAAAAGCATCAATAGATGAGCTTGCCAAATAGATAGTCACTGTTAAGTCAAGACTAGCAACTCTCTCCAGAGTTCTTAGGTAGACCTTAAATCACATAACCCAGTGAATATACTAAGACTACTAAGTCAGATATTCTATATTGGTGAATTGTACAGTATAAAATAACTCAATAGTGCTGTAATTTAAAAAAAAAAAAAAGATCTTTAGCAACCCTACCTGAAAATCAACAAATATGTTTTAACCAAAATGTCAGTCTCAAGAAACATTATATCCAGGCACTAAGCTATTGCTCTTAAATATTTAAACTTCTGGAAATTTTTTATGAAATGGAAACCCTACTAAATTGCTATGTGAAAACCATTATCATTTTAACTTAAGAAAATAAGTTGAACAGTCCCGTGCCCTTCACTGTAATAGGAGCTGATCTGTATCACACATCAAAATCTGCCTTAAAGGTCTGATGACAACTTTTAAAAGGGCACTTTCATATTTAATCACATGCTGAGTATCATAATTATGGCATGTCAGTAACATGGTTTTCCTTGTAATCTATCCACCACTTCCTTCTCTATAATCGTCTGCAAGGGACAAATACTTGGGTTATACTGACATTTCTTCTCTTGGTTTCCTTCCTTCTCCTAACACTTAGTACTCCATCCTCTAAAGTCATTCCAACCTTTGCCGTACCCATAGACGTCATCTATGTCCTGCTAACACATCTGCTTCATGTTGTTAAGGTAACAGCAGGTTATTTACGCCCTTGGATATTCAAAGTGGGTCAAGAATATAATAAGCAGACTGTGAGTCCTATGAGGAAAGGGCTATGACTTGTCCACTGTTAGAAACTCTAAACACCAGACAGAGTATTTGGCTTACAGTACACTCAATAAATATTCCTTCCTGTCATTAAACTAAGGCCCATTCACAGAATCAGTCCACAAATAACTACAGAATCAGGCTATTCTGAGGTATATCTGAATTTAGGAAAAAGTCCCTTAAGTCCCAATCTCAGTTTCAGTGACTAAATTTGTCTGTTATCTAGGAAGACTATAAGACTTATATTACCCATAAGGCTGTGATTGAAATTCAAAACTTTGTAATTTAAAAATGACATTTTTTTCTACAAAATATCTTCGGGGGGGTGGGGAGAGGGGGCCAGATCTAGAAGTCCAACAACTTACCACCCAATTTCTGCTTATCAGCCTATAATTAGCAGGTCCAAGATGGCCTGATGGCAGGAGACTGGTAGGGGGCCAGACAAGACAGAACAGTGCAACAATGTGACAGTTCTTTACAATGACAGTGACAGTTCTTTACAGTGACATAATTGTTACTTGTATCTACTTCATACATAAACTGCAATGATTAAATGAGTTAATATTTGCAAAACACTTAGAATTTGTACTATGTAAGTTAATAAGGTAACTTTTAGTCAGTTTCCAATGATAGCCTTATAGATTTGCCATGCCTAAAGAAATTACTAGGTTTAGAGAAATGTTCTAATTGTGCTCTTCTTAAGTCTAGGGATAGAAAGAAAGTCCCAGGTTCATTCAAGCTCTTCATTTCATGGCTGGAAGAAATTAATCATATACCCCATATTTGTAAAAAAAAAAAAAAAAAAAAAAAAAAAAAAACAGAGGTGCTTTCACAACTAGTATTAAATTTGATTTTCACAACAGCTTGTAAGGAAGGACAAATAAAATTCACTCTATTTATAAGTAAGAAACCTGAGCCAGAGAGGTTATGTAGTTTGTCAAATGTCACACAGTCGGTGGAGAGGTCCAAATCAGATGCAGGTTATCTGGATTCCCCATCCAGATTTCTTTCCTCAAGGCTGTAATTTGGACTCTGGGCTTATTGATGTCCAGACTGCTAAAAGAAGAGTCCAGAAAGCTGGGACTCATTGGTAAAGGGTTTACCTAGTAAGCATGAGGTCCTAAATTCAATCTCCGTGGCAGAGAGGGAGACAAAGGCAGAGATGGAGAGAAACAAGAAGAGATAGATTCTGGTAAAATTTTGAAAATGTGAACTTGAAAAGTTAAGGCAATTCTGTTGAGTGGAATTAGAGATAATTTTAATAATCATTAGTTGGCAAAAACATCAATTGAAACCATAACACAAGATGCCACGAATGCATACACCACACACTGCCCAACACAGATTTTCTTAATAGTCTCTCCAAAATACGCCATTCAGAGATTACCAGACCCTGAGAATATGGGCGTCGGTTTAAGACTGACAAGGCTGCCACTTCCCCTAAACGAAGAGCAAATGGGAAAGGCTCGCCGGAAAGGAGGGTGAGGACATGCAGCCAACGAGGCTCTCGGGGGATAACGCGCAGAGCCTAAGAATAAGCTCGCCATCTCCGGGCTACATCTTCCTACAGGCTCCGCACCCCAGGGCAATGGCAAGAAACCCGCAGCTAAAGGTGAAAGCCGACTGGCCATATCTGCAGAATCCGAAATAATCTCCCCGAGAAGCTGCCTGGCGCAGACCTGCACAGGACGTTATTTTAAGCACGAGTCCCTGGAGAGCGGCCCTTGCATCTGCCTAAGAGCATCCCATCCGAAATGGGCTCGAGAGGCAGAGCAGGGAGGTACAGCCGGGCAAGGGGGTGCAGCCGGATAGGGAGGTGCAGCCGGGAAGGGAGATGAGTCCGGTGGACCCGCGGGTCCCACAACCACGGTCCCCGGCGCGCGACCCCTCCCCAGGGCACGGCTCCGCGGCGCGCGTTACCTTGGTGTAGAGCTCGGACGCGGCCATGGCCGGCCCAGCGCCGACGCCCCCCGCCTGGGCGGAGACCGCAGCTCGCGTGGCGGCCGCCCGCGCGGGTGAAACGGTGGCGGGCGGGGAGCAGGGGAAGGGCCGGGCCGGGCAGGGCGGGCCAAGGTGGCGGGCGGGCCCGGGCGGGGCGGGGCGCGTCAGGCGCTAGCGGCGGACGGGAGCCTGACAGTCATCACCTCCCGGACTCGGCGGCCGCGTGAGCCCGAGGCGCGTGCTCGGGGGCTCGGGGTAGCAACCGCGGCCGCCTCAGTCTCCCCAGCCGCCTGGTCCGCACACACAAGTCCTGGAGGTCTCCTCAGCAGCCTCGCGTCCTCTTCCCCCTCGCTCCCTGGGTTTCCTCAGCCGCTTCGCCTTCTTAGAGGCCTGGCCTCCGAAGCCTCCTCTGTCTCCTCAGCGGCGCGCGGTGCAGCCGCCGCCGCTGCCGCCCTGTGCATTGTGGGAGCGGGAGGAGGCTGCGCTCGAGCGCGGCCACCGCGATCGCTCCCGACTCTCGGGCTCACGCTGCCTCCCATCGGCGGCGGGCACCGAGCATCCTCAGCCCACGCGGCTGTCATCCCAAACCTGCTTTGGCGGAGTGCCCCTAGTGTGCGCGAACGTGGGGCCGTGGGAGAGCGCGTCTCGCGCGAGGCAGGGACTGTTAGAGTGTCGGCGTAGACCCCACAACCTCAAGGCTGCTCCTCCCGGTCCTGCTGTTTGTAGGGCGAGGACTTGAGATAAGGGAGGGTTCAGCAAAGGCCTCTCTGTAAACCTGTAACTCCAGAAGAGCCTTGCTCACTGCAGGGCGGGGAAGTTGCGCCACCCGGAATTTGAAGGATGCCCAAGGTCACTCTGGACTTGGGTTTGCACTATGGTCCCTTGGTGATGCAAGGACATAGGGTGGGCTCTAACACGCAGAAACTCCAATGAACCCTGGGGAATGTCCACCTTAGACTTGGCGTTTACATAGATTCGCCACCATTCAGAACAAGACCTTTGTTCTGTTGATCTGTTAGATTTGAAAGCACTACCTGATGTTGATCCTGAAGTCACCTGAAAATGGCAGCCTACTGAGAAAAACTCAAGTGCTTGTAGTCTTGATTCAGTCTAGTCCGTGCCCTTACACAAACACAGGAATGTGGTCTTTTCATCCCAACCTTCCATGTTCTCTCCAGCCACACTTTCATGCTCGCTTGGAATATCTTTTAAAATTTTAGCCTTTTTATATAACCATCTTTCTTCTTTAAACCCTAAGTTGTGGCCAGTGCCTACCATGGGAAACTGGGACCAGTTTTATTGTTTGGCTCATTGGGTTTTGTGACAGGTCTCACTAAATAGCCCAGGTTTTCTTCAAACTCTCCTCCTGCTTCTGCCTTGTGAATGCTGAAATTTTAGAGACATGGTTTCTGAGACCATTCCAATCTAGGTCAGTGCACAAGCCTAGCTCCCTGGTTATGTCTGAACTTGAGGAATGGGTATTTGAAGGAAGACTATTCACCACTTTGATGTTTCTGGATTCCATCCTTTCTTTGTCTACCTATAAAAGAAGACAAAATGCACTTTTGCCCAGCAGAGCATCCAAAGCATGAGTTGAGCTCCTATCTCTTACACTTCCTTCTTGTCTGTAGAAGGTGCCTGTTTCCTTAGCATTCAGATATCAGCTACCCATCAGGACTGTTGAGAAATACTGAGTATGTGGGCACACCAAAATACCCAAATCAAAATCTTGAGAGTTCTTATGAAAGTGACTTTTATTTAAATGAACAAAAACAAAATCTAAATGGTTCTTTCATAATTTCCAAAGATGTCCATTCAACCATCCAGATGTAAGAAAAAGAGGAGATGAAGGGTAGGAGAAAGGGTTTTTTTCTTTTGGTGGTGGTGGTAGTAAAGTCTCTTTATGTAGCTGACCTGGACAATCTTACCTCACCACCTTGAGGCCCAGGAGTGCTGAAATTGAAGATGCATGCACTTGGGAAATGGGTTTCTGACCACTAACCTCTTGCTTCATTCAGGAAAAGAACAGGCTTTAAACAAAATACACCCAACCAGCGAAGAGGAGAGGAACGTTCTGATGGTGGACTCTTCTATCTAATGCAATATATATATATCTCCCAAAGCACTCTGTTATTACTAAGGTCTGAAAACACAGGAGTAGGGTCCATATCCCAAAAGTTGGTATAAGGTATTGTGTATTTTATTGTAAATTGATAACATGTTCAGTTATTGCTTTATAAATTAAGAACATTTTCATATAAGTTGTTTTCAAATGAAAATACTAAGTTTAAGTGGAAAAAGACTGAACCTTTTCCTCCAAAGTTCAGGTGCCCTTGACTTTCCTTCTTTTGTTTTGTTTTTAACTTAAATGAGCCTCCTGACAAACCAAGTAAAAGTTAGGAATACTATTAAACTGAGGTGCACTTAACGACCCTAACCTACTGAACAGCCTTGGCATAGCTTAGCCTCATCTACCTTGAACCTCCTCCGAACAATTAACTTAGCCTATTGTTGGACAAAGTCATCTAACACAAAGTTCAGCTAGTGATCGTGGTAAATAACTTAAGTAATTTATTGCATACTTGTCCGAAGAAAATGCTGGCAACACTGTACACTGTAGGGTGGAGGATCTGCCATTTGCCTTGAGGAAAGCATGGCTGACTGGGAGCTACAGCTTACTGCCACTGTCCAGCAACATCAAACAGTATATTACTGTCACTAGGTTGAAAACAATTTTGTTTTCAAAAATTCAGGGCTAGAGAGATGAGTCAGTGGTTAAGACAATTGACTACTAATTCAATTCATGTGGGTTCAATTCCCAACACCCATATGATGGCAAACAACTGTCTGTGATTACATTTCTAGGGAATTTGATGCCCTCTTCTAGACCCCATGGGTACTAGACACACAGACATACACGTGAGTGAAACACCCATACACATAAAATAACTAAGTATAAAGATCGCTTCAAAAGATCTGGACTGGGGTTGTAGCTAGTGTTGCACACTTGCTGAGTCCTGGGTGAGGCCCTGGGTTCCACTCCAGTACTACCAAAGACAGGTTAGGAAAGAAAATGAGAGAGAGGACATTTTCTACTGAATGTATGCTGCTTTTATACCATTGTAAAGTCAAAAAATTGAACCATTCCAAGTCAAGAACGCTATCTATCTATCTATCTATCTATCTATCATCTATCTATCTATCTATCATCTATCTACATATATATACATACATATATACAAATATGTATATCCATATATATTCATGAATACTACTGTTATCAATGACTGTTCAGAGATACAGTGTACCAGACATTTTTCTATATGCCGAGGATTCCTGTGAAAACTCTCTGAAAACACTCATGGGTTTAGATTCTTATTGGGGAGACAAAAAAGTTAGAAGGTGTTAAGCTGTTAAGCATATGTATTCACTTGCTCAAGTAATATCAATACTATAAAGTGTGCTTTAACAATGGAGATGTGCCATCTCAGTTCTGAAACTGGAGGTCCCAGAGCACGGTCTCAAAACATGGGTCTTTCTGAGGAGTATAGGAGACAGTGTGTCCCATGTCTCTCTCCTGGCTTCTGGCATTTTTTTTCACAAACCTTTTTTTTTTTCTTTTCTTTTTAGACTCAGATCTTTGTTATACAGAGAGGCTGGCTGGCCTGAAACTCATCCTTGTACCTCACCCTCCCAGTGCTGGGATTATAGGAGTATGCCACTGCAACATCGTCTTACAAAGTAATAATCCTAGTTTTATAGATATGGCCTAATCCTAGAGGCAGAAATGAAGTACTAGTTACTAGTTATCAAATGTTAGTCAGTATTCACATCTATCCTAATTTATAATGTTTCTGAAGGCTGGATCCTGGGCAGAGGTGAAGTTTGGATGAGTGAAGAAGTCCTGATCATCCATCCCTGATAGAAGGACAGACAGAGGAATGGAACACTAATGCAGAAAAGCATCTCTCTATATTTTTATACTGTAATCCCAGCTATGAGGAGGCATGGGCAGAAACAGGAGGATCCTTGCAAGTTCAAGGCCAGCCAAGGCTGCCTATTTTGAGCCTGCCTAAAGAGGTAGACTAGTTAAGCTGTAGGTTTGGTTTGGTTTGGGAGCATTTCCTTTTGAGCAGTTTCCAGGCTCATCTTGTATTTATCTCCTCCTTCATTTTTCCAAGAGGTCTGGCTTCCTTTTATTTAAGAATGTGTGGCTTGTTGCTACTGTGGTATTTAGCTTGTAGACTTTTAGCTACAGCAAAAGGAAATAAGTATGTATTCTAATTGACACTTGCCTTTAAATGTAAATACCTTGTAAATACCTTTAAATGTAGCTACCTGAATCTATGTTAAGTCAATCATAAGTTCACACTGTATGGAAGTTTTCAATGTATTACTAGATGATCCTATCCAACTTGTCATCTTCCTTCTTCTAACCCCCAAAGAGTGAGGAGCCCATACTTCTGTTGTTTATACAGAGCCTCCCTTTGCAGCCTAGGCTGTCTCCAAACCCACAGCAATCCTCTGTAGCTTGCCTCCTGTTACGATGATTCGCATTCACTACCATGCTCACTTTGACTCTCTTTTTAACTTTTACTGATTGATTGGTTGGTTGGTTGGTTGGTTGGTTGGTTGGTTGATTACTGGGCACATGTAAAGGTCAGATGACAACTTGAGAGAACTGGATTTCTCTTCCACCATGTGTGTTAGACTTCGGTGCGCAGCTTAGAACAGACCACACCAGACCAAACGGTTCCAAGAGGGGGGTTATTCAGGAGATAGGGCAAAGGTGGGGGGAGAGAAATGGGAGAAGAGAGAGAAGAGAGAGAGGAGAGAAGTGGAGGCTGGCCATGACCACGTCGAGAGAGGGGGAAAGGAAGGGGGGAGAGGCTAGGGGACAGAGAGAAGCTAGAGGCAAGAGAGCAAGAGAGAGGGGAGGAGGCAAGCAGCCCCTTTTATAGTGGGCAGGCCTACATGGCTGTTGCCAGGTAACTGTGGGGAGGAGCATACCTGGGTGTTGCCAGATAACTGTGGAGGTAGGGTTTAGACAGAATACTAACATTTCCCCATTTTGGTTTAATTAAAAGAGAAAAAATAGAAAGATGTGACGGTGAAGCAGGAATAGGGTCGTCGTGATATCGTCGTGATATCCTGCTGTCACTGGGGGTGTCTTTAGGGGGAACCTAGAAGAGTGGGAATGGGGGATGTTTGTCCTATCTTAGGAGAGTTGGCTGTTTCCTGCTGTCCAGGATCTGTGGAGCCATCTGAGGATAGGTCAGAAGGAACAGGTCCAGTAGAACCAGCTGTGTGTGTGACAGGAGATGGTGCATCTGGAGGTTGCTTCTCTGGAGCTGTTTTGGATGTGCCCGGAATTGACAAGACCTGGATGGCGTCTATTTGGTCCATGAAAGGTAGATCTGAGTGGGTTTCCTGTAGCTTATAAGTTTACAAAAGAGATAACAGCATGAGTTAACAACACAAGCAGTCTTTAAGATGAACCTTTGCTGGATCGTATAGTAGAATGTTTTATTAGAGTTAGGCAAGTTTATAGGAACTCAGATAATATTAGGACAGTTTCATAGCAAGAAGAGGAAATAGGAAGCATTTAATTGATGGCAACTGAGTTTAGGTAATGAGATAACAGAAAATATCTGTGAAAGCTTAACTGTCAATGTAGTCAGAAGTCTGAGAAAGAGTAAACAACAATCTACCAGTTATGTATTATTTTAAAAAATGACAGAGTCCACTAGCCAACAGTTCCCATGGTCTCCATAGTCTCTTGAATGAAATCAGTTTGCCTTCCAAGTGCAGAAGACGCAGGGCTTTTTTCTGTGGAATGGATACGCAGAAATGAGAAATGACTTACCTTGGTTTGACTTAGCTAAGTCATTTGACTCAGAGCATCCAGTTTAGCCCACTGAGTTTGTTAGTGACTATATCATCACATACAATCCAGGCTGTATCTTCTAGGTGTCTGGTGTCCAAGTCTTCTGAAACCATCTTGGGTCAACTGTTAGAGGCTTTGGGAATTCTGTCGGCCATAAACTTAAATATACTATTAGCAGACTTCTGACAAGATTGAGAGCCATAAGGATTGTCTGTAACTGAATAGAATTTTATAGCAGTAGTAAAAATCTATTAAGACAGAGCTTTTCCTATCCTGTCTTAAGTAACTTTGGCAGATTGTGTAGGCAGAGAAAAGCACATTTTTGTATTAGCAAAGAAACATTTGGGTAGGACCAAAATAAGAAAGCTGGCAATAGTGGCATACAGCTGGTGGGTTGGGGCTGTGGGCCACAGATCATAACCTGGGGTTGTGCTATGGGCCCACAGCTGAGGGCATAGGTGCTGCTGGTCAGGTCTGCAGCGGCAGTGGTAGGGCAGGACTTCCTACTAGCTGCCAGAAGTCACTGCCCAGTGTCTCTGGTGGCTAGAGTCTGCAGTGGGCAAGGAAATGCAAGCATGCCCCGTATCACAGCAATGTTCATGTTAGTTGTGTTTGTGGCGGAAGGCACAGCTAGCACTCACTTTACAGGTCCCGGGCAGAGAAGGAGAGAGAGAGCCTCCCTCATGTATGCGGGCAGCCAAGCCCTTTGCATGGGTGGTTGCACATGTGGGGAAGCAATTCTCAGAGAGGGTCCCTGGCAGAATGTAAGGAGTATACCCAGAGCAGAACTAAAAAACAAAGAGAGGAAGGGAGCAAGCAGAGTCCTGAACCACTGCTTTTCAGGCAAACCAGCTAAACTAGTGGGTGTAGCTGGCCACAAATGACAGAGGAGGAGGGGGAGTCCTAGAATGAGGGTCAGGGAAGTACAGTGTTGGCTCCGAGCTCAAGAAATCTTTCTTGGGACCATGTGGACAGTTACTGTGACCAGTGGGGGATGGGGAGAACAGGCAGAACACATAGAGGTATTAGAGCAAAGGTAGATGAATGGTTAGATATAGGGAAACTCTTTCTACTTACCAGACTGCTGGCAGTATGTGCGAAGACCCTTTTAAATGATTGGGTCTAGCGTGCCATTAGGTGGCCATTTTAATCCATTATCTAAAGGGTACTGAATCCAGAGCTTATTGCAGAGGTGTATCAATTGGGAAGGCCTCAAACCAGGTGTTAATTTTAGAGATTTGAGGTTTTTGAGGAGACAACGCAGTGGAGTGTCTGTGGGTGCAGTCGAAGACAATGTGGTGCCCACTGGGTGACCCAGGCTGTTACCAAGCTATTCGTATCGGCGTCCCGAAAGAAAAGTCAGCAATGAAATCAGGCAAACAGCCTAGATGTCAGGTCTTCACGAGAATATCTAGGGGCCTCGGCTGTGGCAAACTCCTGGAGCTAGCCAGAAAGCAGTTCAACCTGATACCAGGATTTACAGCTGCTGCAAGAGCTTGGGGGAGGGGGGCTGTGACCTGCTTTCAAGGAGGGAAATCACCCAACGGCCAGTGTCCTAAGTCGTAGGACAGCTAGAGGCCAGTCATATGGACTGGGTAGTGAAATGCCAACCCCTTAGCCCAGGGAAGGCTGGCCAGGCCCTAACTGGGCATTCAGGGTCCCTCCCACCAATTGGAAGCTCCTTACCAATTAATATGCTGGTGTGTGTTTTGCGGGCTTGTGTAGTCTGGTATCAGGAAAGGTGGAACGGAGAGGTCTGTGTAGGCCTGTCTGGCTGCCCAGCCCACGTGGCAGAATACCACGTGGGGGCTGCAGTGGCACAGCTCACGTGGTGGAAGTTTTGTGAGCCTCCCAGTGGCAGATGGAGTTGGTCTGGAGCAGTGGTGGAAATTCACGTGGTTGGTGATGGCAGGTAGCAGCGGATGGAGTCCACATGGTATAGCAGTGGTGGCGGTGGCAGTGAGGTTCCGGCAAGCCATGTGGTGTCGGTCCTGCACCCTGCACAGTCACAGCAGCCAGCTGTGGCTGCAGGGGTCTCGAGGTCCCTGAAGTCTTCGTTCCTGGCCAACGCATCAGTGTTAGACTTCGGCACTCAGCTTAGAACAGACCACACCAGACCAAACAATTTCAAAGTTGGGGGGGGGTTATTCAGGAGATAGGGCAAAGGTGGGAGGAGATAAATGGGAGAAGATGGCAGAAAAAGGAGAGAGAGAGAGAGAGAGACAGAGAGAGAGAGAGAGAGAGAGAGAGAGAGAGAGAGAGAGAGAGAGAAGTGGAGACTGGCCATGACCACGTGGAGAGAGGGGGAAGGAGGGAGAGGCTAGGGGACAGAGAAAAGCTAGAGGCAAGAGAGCAAGAGAGAGAGAAGGGGGCAAGCAGCCCCTTTTATAGTGGGCAGGCCTACATGGCTGTTGCCAGGTAACTGTGGGGAGGAACATACCTGGGTATTGCCAGATAACTGTGGAGGTAGAGTTTAGACAGAATACTAACAATGTGGGTCCTTGAGATGGAATTCAGGTCATCAGGCTTGGCAGCAAGCTCGCTCTCTCTCTCTCTCTCTCTCTCTCTCTCTCTCTCTCTCTCTCTCTCTCTCTCTCTCATTCATATGTATATTGTTGTCAAGAGGTTCAAATAAGGTAAGTGGAAAAGTGTGATGGAGAACCAGGCATGGCAGTGCATGCTTATAATCTGAGTCCATGATAGACATGAAAAAAATTAGGAGTTCGAGGCCAGCCTGAGCTACATGAGAACTTGGAGAGGGAGTCGGGGTGGCTGAGGTGTAGTTCAGTTGGTAGAGTGCATACCTGGCATTCTTGAAGCCCTGGGTTTGATTCCCAGCACTGTTTGTAAACTGACTATGGTGATTTGATGTGACTATATTATAATCATTGAAACTATATTGGTTTTGGTTGATTGGTTGGTATGATTGGTTAGAGACAAGATCTCTTATAGTCTACACTGGCTTTAAACTTACTATGTAGATGAAGATGGTCTTGAACTCCTGCCTCCACCTCCTCAGTTCTGAGATTCCAGGTGTCTGTCTCCATCACTAGACATCACCTGACAGACACTGGTGTACCATACTGTGAAAAGAAATACACAAGACTTTGGGGCTACCTAGAACTTCTGTTTGCCAAATGGACAGCAACAGAATCAGCTAACTTGTGAGACAAGGAGTGGTTACATCGGTCAGGCGCCAAGCTTTTGTTTGACAGGGGCTATAGTAGCAGGGGCGCAGCAGCTCTTCCCACTAAGAAGCAGCTGCTGAAGCATGCTTATGGGCTGTTCCTAGGCTGACATTAAGCCTGAGTCTCCAGCTTTTCTAATAGTTTTGTAAGTCATCTAATACACAGCTCTTGATAAATCCTTCTCACTGCTTAAATGACTCTGAAGGTTATTCTTTTGCTTAAGAACTGTGACCATTTAGAGTGATACAGCAAGACTGAATGGAAGTGGCTACACACAGTTTCAGGGTACAGTTTCAGAAAATATTAGGTACGCACTATGGCCAGGCATTGCTGGGGCAAAATAACAAGCATTCTGACTGTAAGGAGGCCAACTGAGGGAGGTTTCTTTAGTGCATTGTGATTAAGTGGTAAAACAGTGTGATGTGGAAATCAACTGTGTCTCTGGATGAAGGAATGAACACAACGTAGGGTAGGGAACTGTGTTCCCTACAAATGAGTTAAGTGTTACATACAGCAAGTGTAAGTACAAGTACTCCAGCTAAGAAAACCAGGTTAGGGAAAGATATTAATTTTACGTAGAACTCAAATAATTTTAAGATTTCTTTTCAGCTGGACAGTGGTGGCACACACCTTTAATCCCAGCACTTGGGAGGCAGAGGCAGGTGGATTTCTGAGTTCGAGGCCAGCCTGGTCTACAGAGTGAGTTCCAGGACAGCCAGAACTATACAGAGAAACCCTGTCTCAAAACAAACAAACAAACAAACAAACAAACAAACAAAAAAGATTTCTTTTCATTTGTATGTATGTGTGTATGTATGCGTGTATGTATGTATTATGTATACTATGTGGGTGGAGGTGTATGAGGAAACCAAAAGAGGGTATCAGATTCCCTATACCTAGAGTTACAGGCAGTTGTAAGCCTCCCAACATGAGTGCTGGGAGCCAAACTTGGGCTCACTAGAAGAGTTACAAAGGCTGTTAACTGCTGAGGTGTCTCTCCAGCCCCTCTTAAAACAAAACAAACAAAACAAAATAAAACAAAGAAAACTCCTGAAAGATTGCCTGTCATCCACAGAACTCAGGATTGAAGCCAACTCTGAGATGACAGCTGGACAATAGGATAAGAAACAAATTTGGAAGCAAGAGAGAATAAACATCCAGGGGAGAGTTTTCTGGAGCAAAAAGATATTATAGGTACTTGATATGCACTAAACTAAAATAATTCTAGCTATAATCTAGATCAAAAGGAAAGAAAAACCCTGAGAAATGCCCAGGAAAAAAAGGCAGTGGTGTCTTTAATCCGAGCTCTGGAGAGGCAGAGGCAGATGAAGCTCTATGAGTTCAAGGGCAGCTTGGTCTACAGAGCAAGTCACAGGATAGCCAGGGCTACCCAGAGAAATCCTTTCTGGAAAAAAAAACTAAATAAAATAAAAATGAAAAGGCTCATAAGGAAATGAAGTCTGTGATCTGCAGTGAACCACATCAATCTACAGAGTTAGACAAACTGCTAGTGATTACAGACTATAATACAAGCATTCCCATCTGTGATAACGGAACTATAAAAACAGAGGGCAAAACAGAGAGGAGAGTCAGAGGAGAAGATAAAAAATGTTGATTGTGAACCAGGTATGTGGCTTCTGCCTATAATCTCAGCAAAGAGGAAGCCAAGACAGAGGGATTGCTGAAAGTTTTGAAACCAGCCTGAGCTACATAATGAGTTGTAGGTCAGCCCAGACTATATAACTAAGCCCTGTTTCATAAGTAAGCAAACAGGGCTAGAGATGTAACTCAGCAGGTAAGTGTTTTCATAGCATGTGCAAGTCTTGAGTATAATCCTTAGCACCATACAATCAGGTGTGGTAAAACATGCCTCTAATCCCAGTACTTGGGCAGAAAAGGCAAGAAGGGTCAGAATTCTGTTTAGATAGTCAGGTTAGGAAGATGGCTGAGTCGTAAAGTACCTGCTATACAAGCGTGAAGACCTAAGTTTGGATCCAGAGCACACATATAAAAAGCCAGATGTGGTGGCATGTGTTTCTTGTCCTTGAGCTGGGGAGGGGAGGGACTGACAAAGATACACAGATCCCGGGAGCTAGATGGCCACCCAGTCCAGCCAGTTGATAAACTCCAGGTTCAGAGAGTCTTTCTTAAAAAAATAATGTGACAAGTGATAGAAGACTTTTGGTCTCTGTATGCATACACACACTTCACGGTCATCCTAGGCTATATAGCAAGTCCAAGATAAGCTTTGGGATGCATGAAACTGTCTCAAAAATATTAACCTTGCTATTACACACAGTAGAGAATCAAGAAATACTGTCCACAGTAAATGAAACTGATTATTCAAAAAGGGGGAAATTCCATCACTAGCATAGCAAAGAAGTCTGTAAAAGAATTAAAGGCAGTGATAATATGCCAGACATCGATGTGTACAACTGCAGTTTCAGAAGTTACTTTGTTTGTATAATTAATTACTATTCGTGTTGGAGGATACACAGTGATCAACATGCGGAGGCTGAAGGACGGTTTTATGAAGTCAATTCTATCCATCTATTTTTATGTGGTTCTGGAGATGAGGCTGGTTGGCAAACTTACAGGACAAGCAGCTTTACTTGCTGAGCTATCTTGCTGCCCCTAGATTTTTTTTAAAAAATTTTATTTTTATTTTAAAATGTTAATCAAAGACTTTATATGTTTGGTAATGCTCAATAACAAGATGCCCATACAATCAGAAGTGTAACCCAATACCCAACCTAGATATACCAACTATCTTTGACTGGCAGAGACACAGGAACATCCGCCTCCATGTTCCCCTCCTCCCCGCCTCTTGCCTCCTAGCTCCTCCTCCTCTTCTTGCTCCTCTCACCATAGCTCCTCCTACATATCACTCTTCCTGTTAAGATAAAAATTTTCTCTCAAAAAAACAATTAGAGCATAACTATATCAATTTGTATCAGTAAGGTACAAGATAGACCTAATACCCAGTCCATCATTTTGTTGACTAACCAGAACCTCTGTCATCTCTCCTAACTAAAAGTCCTAGTTCTGAACCTGGCTTTTTTCTTGGCTTTAGAATGAATATCAGCTGAAAACCATCCTCTCAAATCTTTCTCTCAAAGTAAATAGCCTGGGTTGGCTATGAGACTGGCTATGAGTCATCCAGAATGACTGAATTAACTGAAATTATGGGAAGCACAAAGCATAGCTTCTAAAACTTAGCCAATTTATAGAGACCACTGAACACCTGGACAGTCCCTATACTACAAAATGTTGGAGGATCCGATCTTCAGCCTTCTGGCCCAGGACCATCTGACAGACCTAGTGATGCAGAATTATTAAGGGCTGATTACTCTGTCTTGGCAGACATAATCAGCCGACTATTCTGCAAGTGTGTCCTTTTCAGGACAGTAATTTGTCTGTAGATGAAAAGAAGTAATTCTTGCCTAGTGGCTGTCTCACCAGAACTGGAGTAACACCAAAGATGCTCAATTTCTTCTTAGAATCCAAGACAGGAAGCTGTCAGGAGCAGATAGGTCTCTAATCAAAATGAACCTTAATGCAGAAATGTTTGTAACGTCAATTCTGTGGACTTCTGACATTTTGAAAACCAACTCTCCATGTAAGGCAATTTGGACTGTTGTCTCAACTCCTCTCAGCTATTTCTAAATAAAATATAGAAAACACCCTAACAATAAACTCAGAGCCATGAATTTGCTATGGGCCCTTAACTCACAGGCTAACCATCTCAAACTCGTTAAAAAAGTTAAAGAAGGACTGGGCCTAAGCCTTGTATTTCTACATATAGGCACAATGCCTATGAGAGTAACAATATTAATCTCACTTCTATATCAATAAGAAACTCGTACCAATGAAAACCTTTTTTTTTTTTTTTTTTTTTTTTTTGGTTTTTCGAGACAGGGTTTCTCTGTGTAGCCCTGGCTGTCCTGGAACTCACTCTGTAGACCAGGCTGGCCTCGAACTCAGAAATCCGCCTGCCTCTGCCTCCCAAGTGCTGGAATTAAAGGCGTGCACCACCACTGCCCATCGAAAACCTTGAATTTGAAATCAAGTAAATTTTGTACCATTTAAGAAATTATAACTTCAGCTTAATAACAATTATACAGATTTCTACCAATAGGTTATGGCTATGCAATAAATTCTAGCTATTCTTCCCTATTCCAACAAAACCACTACTTTCCCCTAGAAAGACAGCCCAACATTAACCACCTCAGTCCCCAAGCCCAGGGAAGAAGGGCACAGACTCTTCATTAACTTCTTCAAGCTGATTACAGGGATTGAGATATTAGAAGAGGGGTGGGGGAAGAGTAAATTGATAAGCCTCTGACATCTATGTCTTCACTGCATCCAGCTGAGATTCCAGGACATCAGAGGGTCGAGCAGGTCTGCTCAGCTTGCTTGATGAGCAGATACACCAAGGCTGTGTATTCTGCAATATACAATTCTCAAAACAAATTTTAGTATCAAGATATTTTGTTTGAATTCTGGAATTTAGTCTTCTGGTGGCCTGTCTCTATCATATCTAATCCATATAATTCTGGGAGTTTCTGTGAGGGTGTCGTCCTACCATCCTCCCATTCCCGCCTCCCTGCTCTCAAATTCCCCAACACTAGGGAATCCAAACTATTGGGTACCAAGGCCCTCCACTTCCACTGGTGCCTGACAAGGCCACCCTCAACTACCTATACAGTTGGAGCCATGAGTCCCTCCCTTTGTGTTCTCAGGCTGGAGGTTTTAGAATGGCTACTCCAGCTTGTTTCTTAGGACCATTTGCTTGAAAAATTGTTTTACAGCCTTTTACTCTAAGGTAGTATCTGTCTTTGTCACTGAGGTGGGTTTCCTGTATGCAGCAAAATGCTGGGTCCCGGTTATGTATCCAGTCCATTAGCCTATGTCTTTTTATTGGGGAATTTCGTCCATTGGTGTTAAGAGATATTAAGGAACAGTGATTGTTGCTTCCTGTTATTTTTGTTATTAGAGGTGGAATTATCTTTGTGTGGCTATCTTCTTTTGGATTTGTTGGAAGAGTATTACTTTCTTGCTTAATTTCAAGGATAATTTCCCTCCTTGTATTGGAGTTTTCCCGCTAATATCCTTTGTAATGCCGTGCCCCTGGATTTTTAAAATTAATTAATTTTGAGGAAAGGTCTATGTAGGCCTGATCTACCCCAAACCTGGGGGCCATCATTTGCCTTTGCCTCTTGAGGTCTGGGATTACAGGTGTGTACCACCACAGCTGGCAGTCTCAGCACTTACAAAACTGAGACAAGGGGATCTTTTTTTTTTTTTTTTAAGATTTATTTATTTATTATATATGAATACACTGTAGCTGTCTTCAGACACACCAGAAGAGGGCATCAGATCTCATTACAGATGGTTGTGAGCCACCATGTGGTTGCTGGGATTTGAACTCAGGACCTCTGGAAGTGCAGTCAGTGCTCTTAACCACTGAGCCATCTCTCCAGCCCCGACAAGGGGATCTTGAATTTGAAGCTAATTGAGTTACTGAGTAAGATCCAGTTGGAGGAGGAAGAAGAGGAGGAGGAAGAGGAGGAAGAGGAGGAGGAGGAGGAAGAAGAGGAGGAGGAGGAGGAGGAGGAGGAGGTAGTGGTGGTTGTGGAGAAGGAAGAAGAAACAACATTTTGACATTTTGGTGCTCCAATTTGTGGCAGAACCCCACAGAGAAATCACTCTAGCTGTGGACAAACTGAGAAGGCAAAATGTTTTTTAAAACAAAATTCCAATAATTTGATTTTACCAAATGAAGACTCTGAGCTGGGGTAAAAGCCTACTCAGAGAGGCAGAGAAAGCACCTAGCTGACCTTCCTTAAGCTATGTCCCAGAAGGAAAAAGCCAGTTCTCCTTCACACTACCTTAAAAGCCCTTCCAACCGAATGCCCCTTTCTACTTCCTGTATCTCTCTATCCAACCTCCTGACTTCCTCTTACT
Organism: Grammomys surdaster; assembly: GCF_004785775.1. Taxonomy (NCBI): domain Eukaryota; kingdom Metazoa; phylum Chordata; class Mammalia; order Rodentia; family Muridae; genus Grammomys; species Grammomys surdaster. The sequence goes on along the minus strand of NW_021604676.1, from coordinate 1,906,847 downwards.
CTCTGTGTATTTCTCTATGTTCACTCTCTGTCAAGTGGTTGCTTGGCCCACCTCTTGATCTATGATTGACTTTATTCAGTCTTCTTTACAATAAACAGAAAGCTCTGATTAAAGATGTGTACTAGGGCTGAGACACACCACAACCGGAAATAGTTTTTTCCGGTACACAATCTCAGAGGTTCACAGTGTAATCAAGTATCTTTCAACACTTGTTTATATGTAGTGACCCACTTCATGGCACACAGAAAGAGACCCCAAACCAGATAGAATCTCCCAAAACATGTCCTTAGCAACACACTACTTCCATAATGACTAACCTTCATTTCCATCTCCTCCCAACAGTTAATTGGATTACAAATCTATCAGGGATTAATCTACTAGGCACGAGCTCATGATCACAAGCTCCTCCTCTGAACAATGCATTCTGTAACATCTCACACCCAAACTCTAGAGGTTATATGAGACTGACAATTTAAAGATCACAGTGTTGCCAGGTATGGAGTCATCCTGAAGTGTATTACTTGAGCCCAAGACTAAAGAAAAGCCTGCGCAACACAGGATCCCTGCCGAATTAAAACACTGAGGCTTCCATAGTAATGGATGTGGAAGGGGGTCAGGGTAGGATGGCAAGGGGCAGAAATAGTTGGTAGCTAGGTGGTGATGTCAAGCATTCTGGCTCACGCCTATAATCTCAACATTCAGAAGGCTGAGCAGAAGAGTGCTTTATGTCTGAATGCAACCTGATCTAGAGTAATTCTGAAACCAGTCTGGGCTAAAATCTGCTTCAAACAATAAGAAAGCATTGGAGGTTTTGGGTATGATACAATATATAAGGCTATTTTTGTGGGTGGTCACCTTCCCACTAAGGTGCAAAATGAGGATAACTTGAGGGATCTTGAAAGCCTGAGTTGGTGGAACCATGCTGGTATTTAGTATGAGTGTAGGCCAAATTTAAAAAAACAAAAAAGTAGCTGTTCACCTGCTGTTTTCAACCAACCATCCTTACACAGGCTTGCCTTTCTCTAAGTCCTTCCTTTGTGAGAATGAAGTTTCCTTCACTCAAAGTACACTTTTTCCTTCTTCCCACCCACTTTCACAGCAACTGGTTTCTAATACCCCCTGAAAACTTGTCTCTGTTCTACCCTCATTGTTCTACATGGAAGAACTCACTCCTACAGATCTCCTAGAACTTTGCTTAGATGGCTTTATGAAGCTGTGGATCTTTATGTCCAGGGATGACCTTGAACTCCTGGTCCTCCTTCCTGCCTCCTGCTCTCATGTTATAGACATGCCCGCGCAGACTCATAAAGTACTAGGAACTGAACCCAAGGTTTTGTGCATGTTAGGCAAGCACCCTACCAACTAAAGTATATACTCAGCCCTGTAGACTTCCTGAAACTATTTCTAATTGTTTCATTCATCTTTCTGTATTCAATATAACTGTACTGGAACATTTTATACACAAGATGAAACAACAGCAGGGTTTCATTAACACATTTAAATTAAAATCCAAGATCACAAATCATTTCTTCAGAGTAGTGGCTTAACTTCAGAAAACACACTGGAAAACATTAACAAATAAGACAAAACTGCATGTTAAAATCAGTAAAAATTAGGTAGATCCATTTATTTTGGGCGCATCTTACAAGTAAAAGTTTGGACGAGCTATTTGACAAACTTCAGCATTAACTGCCAACTCTACAGACATCTTTAACAAGAAAAGGCATTTCTGTTGGCCCTCTGCATACAGGCAGTATCCTATTGCATATCAAATGGTGGAGATGCATTGACAGATTTGAGGGCACAATACTAAAGGAGTTAACTCTATTTCTACGGCTATTTAGTTGATAAGTACCATACAAACATACATTTATGTCACCACCACCAGTAATTTATAGGATGAAACCCAAGGTCTACCTCCTTTGAAGGCTGTAACTAGTAAGAGTCCAACTGTCATCTATACACGAGACACCACAGGTTGTGATCCCAATTTTTAAAAGTAATGAGTTGGAGAAAGAGTCTTGGATTAAAACTGGCAGTACATGCCAAGTGAGAGCAAGACAGTGCTTTAGAAAATGTAAATGAAGTGCTTTCCTTGGGCTTCAGAGGTGGATGTGGTGAGGGAATTGGGTTACGATAAAATAATGAGTCTGAAGGTTGGGGTATGTGACAAGGCTATCACAGACAGGGCCTTGGTAACCACTCAGAACAGCTCTTCCCATAGGCTACCTGCTTCTGACCATCAAACACTAAGTTTACAGAGTTTGGGTTCAAAGTTCAGCTTTGATAAAACTTTGTGATATTCAGATCAGGAATACAAGTCTGACTTAGTAATGACTACCAATACATATTTAGAGGTATACTTGGTTACATCAAGTAAAAACAACAACTAATTCTAACTGTGGAAGTAACAAATAGAGGTCTTGTCATGACTGCCTTGAATCGTTTAGACTTATCTCCAGAGCAGCAGTACAAGACTCTCTAACAACCTGTAGAACTGCAAACACGTTCCCTCCAACCCATCCAAATGCTATTCCTACTAGACATGAGGTGCAACTGTTAGACATAGCCTTCAAGATGTTTCTTAAATGAGCTACTGAACAAAACAGATTTTAGGTTTTAGCCAGTTTGCCTTTAATATTTTCATGAACCTCAATTTACTCTAACATTAAAACATTCCTCAGACAAGCTTTGACATGGAAATTAAGCTCATTTCATCAAAATCGTCACTAAATCATGACCAAAGAGCCTGCAAAAGCATCTACAACTGAGCTCTCAAGTACCAGGAAAATGTAAAACCTCTTTCAAGCACCAATGGAAGCCATGTGGCGATACGTACAAATCCTTAACAGGTCTTTCCTCTTGGAAGATCCTGAGATTTTAAGCACTGCTACTTTATAGAAGGCAGGTTGGTTTAGTGAGGAAATCAACTTTTGAAAAGATAGTAATATTTGGGGCACTTAGTATTTCACAGATCCTCAAGTCTTGGAGGTAGGTTAAACACCAGTGTCCTGTTTTACAAATCAAAACACAAGCAGGTGTTACTTGTCAGACTAAGTCTGGTGCTTAGGAAGAGCACAGTCACTCTAACCTCAGATTCATCCATCTGAACTTAGTGGAGATGGGCTTGCAAATATCCATGGGGGAAAAAAACTATCTAGCAATCTTATGATGAAATGCACATATTATGGAATAACTCGTTTGCTCATTACAAATATATTTACATAGAACTGAGCTGTAAAATTATAAACGTGGAGTGTAAAGTATGTTGCTTTTCTGCCTCAGGTTGAATGGAGCAGGACCAATCACTAGTGTAAAACCATAGGAAAGCCGGTGCACAAATGTAGTCATAAATGATGCCTGGATTCCATAGGGGAGTAGGCCTCACCCTAGTCCAAGATGAAGAGGAAGAACTGTTATCAACTCAGGCTGCTACTGTAAAATCTGCTACAGCCTGTCATCCTGGCGGAGAGTTCTAATAATGTGTCTGAATAAAGTCTGCTAATTTTTCCACTAATACATGAACCACAAGTAAAAGTAAACTGGTATTTTATTAAAATGACATGTATAGAAGATATCTAAATATTTTAATAGGAATGTTTTACCTATCACATAAATCATTGGAATTATTAGCCCTATTCTCCTAGTTCATCCTTATTATTTAAAATTATTTAACAGAATTCAGCTTATTCTAGATAAATCTTTTCAACTCCTCCATTCATTATAAAGTTCCTTTAGGAATAAGAGTGTAGTTCTGTGGTACAGTGCTTGCTATGCACATGTGAGACAGTGGTTTAATTCTCAACATAACAAAAAACCCTCACAAAAAGTTTTTTATTTAGCAAGTTTAAAAAGTAAAGATAGACACATATGCTTTTATATAAATGAGATAACCCAATACGAGTCACAGAAGCAAAATAAAGAGAAGACAGGGGCTGAGAAGATAACAGAAGACAGAGAATGCAAGGGTTATACTTTAGTATCCCCAAAGCTGAATGTGGAAGTAAAAAGTTTCTACACTAAGAAGGTCTATATAAATTATATGAACTGTAATTTTTCTTAAAAGTAAAATGAAATGTTCTGCATAGAACAAAAGATATGCCTAAGCAACATATCATATTTGTACAAGGCCACTGAAAGTCATGAGTATTAGTAACAAATGAAAAAGCTTAACTCTGTAGCAGGCTGAGTATATTTCAGTTTGGTATTCTAATAAGCTCAAGATTGTAAACTATTCTTATACAAAAGCAGTAATGGCAGGCAGATTTGTGTAGGAATTCTTGTGCTTCTGGTTGGCACATTATCTACTTTCTAATATGGTGAAATTAATACAGACATTTGTAAAAGGTTGTGCAAAACTATTGTATTTACAAAAATGGCACAAAAGTGAATGCAATAGTCAGTGCACATGCACACCCATTCACGTCTTCAACAAAGAAAACTGTCCTCACACACTGCAGAGTGAGGAAGAGCACTAGCTTCAGTGACAGCTGGTAAGCACTGGAGTCACACAAGTCACACCAGAACGGGCAAATATCGCCCAGGTAAGATGCTCTTATTAAAGCTGGAACAGCAGGTTTAAGGCCGTCAAGTCCAAGCAGTTACTCAAATCTTTTGCAGCCCATTTACTTGTGTTTGGATTATGTGACTTGTCCTCCAACTTGTGGTCTTAAACTTCTGTCTTACAAAATTCAAAAGGAAGATACAGAAGAAATCAATACAGCAGCGGTTCTATTAAATTAGAGTAACACACAAAGCTGTAACCATGAGACAGTAAAGAAAGCCAGAGCGTTAAAGCTGTAAAACTTGCTTGCTACTTGTTGGAGCCAGCCCTACACCAGCTAGGTAATATGTACAATTATTGTCACGTCATTTACTTATGTTGCTGTTACATGTCCTTTGCATCAGTGGACTGTGAAACTAACCAAAACCTCTACACATGTATGCTTCCTTACAACAGTAGCACACACTACCACTACCTGCAAAGCTGTCAGTCTCAAATGACAGAGTGAGGGAAAGGACGGAAGTGGGTAAGTAACGCAGGAAGGAGAAATAAAGGACATTAGAAGACTCATGCAGTTCAGCTCTTTTAATCAGCCAGCCAGCTTGCTAGCAACCAGGGATGGCTTCCGCTGAGGGAGGTCCTGTGGAGTGGGAATGTGGTCACCAGTGACCTCTGTCTTATCCGGGGCTGCAGCAGGAAGCTGCTTGTTCTTCATCTTTGCTTTTGCCATGTTGTAGTCCCCAGAATCAAAATACTTTTGCTGAAAACAAAAACAAAAAAATCAAATTAGAGTTTAAAAGTTTTTTGCTGCCATTATATTAACTTTGGTTGAAAGATGAAAGCACAACCCTTTAACACTATGATAAAACTGTGAGGCTGGAGAGACTGCTATGATTAAGAGCACTGGCTGCTTTTCCAGAGGACCTGGGTTCAATTCCCAGCACCTACATGGAAGCTCACAACTGTCTGTAAGTCCTGTTCCAAGGGATTCGACACCCTCATACAGGCACACATGCAGGTAGAGCACTAATGCACATTCAATCAATCAATCAAGAAATAAAACCCCGTGATGACAGTTTAAGAGCAACCTCAGGACAGTCTTACAAGCAAAACCAGACGAATTTGTTGGAGTTCTGCCTTATATCCATCATGTTTAGCTGATTTTTTTGAATGTCTACTATATGTAAACTAATGTATCAAGAGCTAGCAAGAGATAAAAATGGTCAAGTCAACTGTTATAACAACTTTTAAAACCAGATGCTGTGGTCACTAAAGTCTGGGTTTGGCAAAAAGGAAACAGTACAGTGATGAAATGATAGCACAGGTGAATAATGAACAGAAAAAAATGTCTCAGACTTTGGAGATCCCTGATGTGGTAAAATGAAGCAGCTGGGACACAGCTTAGTGCTGCTGGATGGTCTAGGGAGGGCTAACTGGCTGGCTCCCTCGGATTATTCTTTGAGAAGCCAGATCTGGCCTATGGTCAATTGTTCTATGATTAGAAACTACTTTCAGACAGCAATGTACAAACTTCATATGAAATAGTAACAATGAAATGTGGGCCAGGTATTTCTGAGGTTGCTGCAGTATCATTTCTGATTGATCCTTTAAAATGGGAATTTTGATGCCCCCAGAATCAAGAAGCTGCTTATATCTGGATACATGCACACCTGGAATCCCAGCACTCAAGAAGCGAAGACATTCAGGACTGAAACGAGAGCCCCCCTGTCTTAAAATGGAGCACCACTTCTTTTTACTGGTTGGCATCTGTAAAACAAAGCACCCTGACAAAATTCTAACTTGTGTTACTTAATGTATGTAGAAAGTAAAAATTTAACACTGTGCAAATTAAAAAAAAAAAGATTGATAAGGGGTGTATATGTGTGTGTGCATTTTATTTCCTTATTTAGTGGGTATGTATGCCAGAGAGCATGTGTGGAGGTCAGAGGGCAACTTTCAGGAGTTGGCTCGCTCCTTCCACCTCATGAGCCCTGGAGACTGAACTAAGATTTTCAGGCTTGGAAGCAAGAGCCTTTATACTCTGTCATTTTGCAGGCCCTGTATGATTTCCTCCAATTTAATAAAATCAGTTTTTAACAAGAAGCTCTTTTGTACTAAGAAAAAGTTAATCATAAAAGGATCTCATTTAACTGTATACTGAGATTTGCTGAAGAGAAAAATAATTTAAATTTTACTGTGGCTGTAGTTTAAACAGAACTCAGCAGAGCAGATCCTGACAGGTGGTGCAGGTGAAGGAGACTGATGTTTCTCAGGTCAGGTAGGGTCCAACGAACACAGTCTAGCAGTGGTATTAGCTGTCTAACAATTTCTAAACTTCTTGAGTTTACAAAAAAAATCTAAAAGCAGCATGTACACTAATTACTCCCTATCATCCTCACATCTGGAGTCTTTTATAAAGCAGGAATATCAGTGCAAGTTTAAGGCCAGCTTGGGCTACATAGTAAGCACCAGGTCAGTGTAAACTATAATGAGATCCTTTCTCAAGCAAGACAAACCCCTAAAAACCTAATAAAACATACTTTAGATCATATAGAAGGCAATCTTACAAAACCTCTCCACATATATTTATTTATTCATTTATTTGAGACAATGTTTTATAAAGCCCAAGCTAGCTTTAAACTCTAACCTGCTATGTAGCAGGGGTGACTGAATTCCTAGATTCTTCTCAGTCTTCATCCCAGATGGTGGCATTACATAAGTGCCACCACCTGACTTCCCATTAACTGAGTAACACTGATTTTATATATGTGGTCACCTAACATGACAAACTCTACAGTTATGTTTATTACAACTGGGTCCTCAGTCTTGGTACTTTATAAACCACAAATACAGAAATTCACAGGCTAGACTGTTCATATCCTTTTTCACTCTGATGGGATAAACTCACCATGCATATGGTTTTATTGGTAAAAGCCCAGTGAGACTATTTTAACATTAATTTTATAATACCAATGGGTACAATACAGAAAATGACTTAATATAGTAACTGAATATAATTCAACCCTCTCAAAAAATGCAGAAACTATGTTCCTTAGCTTGTTAATTATTATGACAAAGAAAAACTGAAACCTAGGACCTTGTGACTCAGACTTTAAAAAAATTCTAGAACAACAATAAAAGCTTATTCACTGCTAGTTTGGGAAATTACAGAATCATTCAAACACTAACCCTGCAAATTTTATATAATTACTTGATTCAAGTGTCATTTGCTTCATTTCCAACTATTTTCATGTATGATGCCAACTTTAAGATACATTAATCCTGCTTAGAAGAAACCATCTCTTAAATACAAAGAATCAGTCAAGTGCAAATAGGAATCTGATGCCCAGGATCATACATGATTATGTCATAGCTGAAAATATACCTAAAAGTATAGTTTTGTAAGTAGACAGTATATGCATATTCTTCACGAAACCTAGATTCCTAATGAACAGAGTTCTCACCTTGATGTTTCTTGCTTACATGATACTTATAATCATGTTTTTAAAGAACCACAAATTCTAGTTGTGGACTCATTATAACTTATTAACTGTTTCTCTGATGCTGAACATTGATGTGGCTTCTAATTTTAGTAAAAGCTTTAAGAGAAAAAGTTTCAAATTTGAAGATTTTCCCCCTCTTACTGAATTATAGCTTACGTTAATTTGTAAGATATTAGTCAAGTAATATAAATACTTCCATGAATCTTATACAAAATCTTCCATGAACCTTTCAAAATTAAGAGTAATGATTTTAATGTTCACACAAAAAAGTAATATATTAGTTACACTTAATTTCATGCTTACCAACAAGAATTATTCTAAGTATTTCCCCCCTTTGGTTAAATTTAGTATGATAAAATTTAAATTTCTACTATGAATGTAAACACTTTCTGTCCTAACAGTTAAAGTTCCTGTTAAAATTTCTTTATTTGGAGTTATGCCAATGTCTTTTACGGTCCCTGAGTTTTGAAATAATTTCCCTATAAGAGTCTGTTTTATTTAGAGTACAGAACTTCTGCATTTTTCTATATTTAATATAATTTTCTTTATATTATTTGAAAGATGTAAGTCTTCCATTTTTTAATGTTTAAACCACATTATTTGTTGATATCTTTAAAAACCACTGTTTTGGAGTACATATGTAACAACAGTGCACACCCAGACTTGTTTTTTATATAAATAGCAGATACTAATACACTGAAGGTATTTACTTAAAGAGAAACATAATCTAGCATCTTATATAGTAAGTAATTCTCTTTCACATATTATTCCATCATTCTCTGATCCCGATATGAGAAAGAACTCAAATATACTTTAATTCTAATTTTCTAAATTTTTCAAGCCGAAGAAAGGAGAGGAAATTTAAAAAAACAACAAGTAGGATACTATTTCCATGCTAAGAAATAATGACTTCTACCTCATAAAGGCAGACAAGACTCTGGGAAAAATGCTTTCAGTCATTTGAACTACTAAAATTATGTGTAAATTGGATTAAAGGAACTGTGAAGCAAATTAAATTATTTTACAAGTGATCATTTCATCCAAATACAAAGGATCATAAGCCTCTGAATGTTGTATGAGACTTGCTTTCAAACAGCCAAGTTTTAATAAAGGTGGTGGGGTAAATATCTGTTTCTGGACAGTGGTTCTTTCTGAACAGAAGAGGGAAAGGGGCCACACAGAAAATACAAAGTAGGTTTGAGTTGTATCTGTATTTACATTTTTACAAAGATGTCAAAGTTTCTTTGACATTATCATCTGTACTATGGTACATACTTGAAATATTTTATAATTTAAAACATTATAATTGCCTCTTTTCATACATATTCATTCCATACATGAACCATGTGAAATACTGACAGAGATACATGAATAAAGACACAGACGTTCACCTCACACTGAGCTCAAAGGGAAAAACATGTGAAGAGAACATTCAGTAACTTACCCCTTTCTGCAATCTTTTCCTTAAAAAATCAGAACCGCCAGGCTTTTGTCCCAAATGAGGATACCTTGCTTTTAACTTTGCTTCTTCAGCTTTCTCTGGACTAGTTACTTTATCTTCCATTTCCTGAAACAATTTCAAGTAAATTACTTCTATTACAACCGAATTTTTGAAAATAATTCACCTTTTAATATCTAGTCTCTGGCTTTCGTTGTTGAATGCCAAGCAATACAGCCTCTGACTAAGAAATCAAGCTCAGGAACCTTTCCAACGCCTCTATCTTTCTTCTCAAATGTCCCATGTGATAGCTCTATTATAGCTGTGATGCATGTATAACACCCCACACACTGGATAAAAATACCGACAGAGCTCAGCTCTCAAGTCTTGCTTGCAGTTACTTTCCAGTCATGTATAATACATTCATAATTAGTCACCTTCTATGGAACTCTTCAGCTCCTTGTCTATATTTAGATAATTTTCCTAATACTATCAAAAATCTAAAAGATCTTTTTGGTTTCCTTATTTAAAATCACGTACGATTTTAAACTCCTTAGACTCTTTACTAGACATTAACAACAGCCCAAATGCCAGCACATTTTCTCTAAGTAAACCAATTCAGAAGACCTTAATATATATAATAGTATTTTTTTTTCATCAATCCTCACATCTGGGTGTGTGAGAGCTCATCCCTGTAATTACAGCACCCAGGAATCCGAGGCAGGAGGATTATAGCAAGGTTCAAGGCTGGCCTCAAGTAAGAAAGTTCCTGTTTCCCACCAACAAACAGGGGAAATTCTATTCATGTCAAAAAAAAAAATCATATACGTTTAGGTTTCGGAGCCTCCTTTCTGGAAAGATTGTCATTAAAATGCAGCCTCTCCATCCCAGTGCTGAGGATGTATGCTAGTTAAATGTTCTCACTTGTGTATACCCCTGGTCTTCTATCTTAAAAATATTTTCTCAAACACCTATCTTGATTGAGTATATATTCTTCAAAATGCTATTTTACAGAAAAGAATTTATCATATCAAGACAAGAACAATTGAATCAATAAAATCACAGGTCTCCTGTGATAAGAGGCTGGACAGCTGGCAAGGATACTTTTCTCTATTGGACTCATTTCACTGAACTGGAAAAGTCACACTTTGGCACATTTTGAGTCTCTAAGGTTATTTATGAAGTAAAATAGAAATGTTAAATCTATAAACGGCAAACCACCTGTTCTTATAGAGGAAGTAAATAATTTATCTAGAAATTTTTTAACCTCATTTAGACTTTCCTCAAAATTACACACACACACACACACACACACACACACACACACACACACTCTATTCATTTTATGTATTATCAACACTTGACCTTCAGCAACTCCCTTAACTCCACTTTATGTCTTAGAGGATTTTGTGAGAAAAAGTGTTAACGGCAGATATCCTGTTTTCAAATCCCTTTTCATATCCCTGCCCTTTTCTGCTTCATATGTCCTATTTCCCCTTTCTAGGCTGCATCTTCCAATCTTACTGTGGCAACTCACACATACACTCCATACAAAATTTACCTGTGTATTTAGCACAGGTAAGGCTCTAAATAATGATTTTCTAGCCCCTACATTCAAGAATGGTATTACCAGTGTGAGGTATACAATATAAATCCTGGATATTGTTCAGTGTGTGAGCATCTCAATATGCTACTTATCTTTCTCACAGTTAAAAGCTAAGCCTTCATAAGCCTAGTACCTCAGCTGGTACTCAGTCATATGCTCAAGTCTACACACACACAAAATAACTGCAATATCATTCTTCAAGGAGATTTTTGGTTTTGTTGTTGTTTGTCTTTGAGACAGGGTTTCACTTTGTAAAATCCACCCGCCTCTGCCTCTGCTTTTGGAATGTTGGGGAAGTTCTATAAAAAGAGCCAGCCTGCCTTCCTTCCTTCCTTCCTTCCTTCCTTCCTTCCTTCCTTCCTTCCTTCCTTCCTTCCTTTTTCTTTGTTTTTGTTTTTTTCGAGATAGGGTTTTCTCTGTGTAGCCCTGGCTGTCCTGGAACTCTGTAAACCAGGCTGGCCTCGAACTCAGAAATCCACCTGCCTCTGCCTCCCAAGTGCTGGGATTAAAGGCGTGTGCGACCACTGCCCAGCCCCCGCCCCCAAAAAAAGAGGTTTTTCAAAGCTGGTTTTTATACATTATTTCCGTCTTAAGAAGATTAGAACTTAACCAAGTAGGATATGAAGATATTGTACTTATGTAAAGCTAGAGACACCAACGCAAAAATAAGGTGTGCCAGAACCTTAGTGACATCTAGTGGCAAGCTCAGCCTTCACTACGCAAATCTACTGCAATCCATTGGCATTCTCAGAGCTGCAGTTTCAAAGCAAAACTGGATTAAAGGCCCAATTCTTTGTTTTCCCTGCCCAGTTTGCTCATTTTAGATAAGCTTATTGAAAAGGAGCCAAAGTCAACTGTTGAAAGTCCCAGCACTTTCAAACCTTTTGCTCAGAATCAGATTTTCTTGGGCCAGAAAGATTATGCAGCAGGTAAAGGAGCTTGCTACATAAATTAGACAACCTAAGTTTCATCTGATTCTGATGGTAGATGGAGAGAACTGAGTCTCCTGACCTTCACAAGTATGCTATAGCACAAATGTACCCCATTCAAGCTCGCTCACACAAGGCAAAAAAAAAAAAAAAAAAAAAACAAGGCCAGGCTGATGTATACCATGAGTTCCAGGAGCCACATGTACACAGGGGCACTTTGTCATGAGGAAATGACACACTTCTTATGCTACTGGAACCTAAGAGCTGGAGAGCGTGAGACTAATGAGGTCACATCTCAGATCAAGAAGAGGACAGCAAGGGGAAAGGGTAAGAGAGGGAGGAAGAAGAAAGGGACTACAACTCTTGAACTTTCTTGCCAACATACAACATTATTAATAAGCCCTGCTAGTACAATTTTAGATGAATTCAAACTTTGTTCTGTATTCAACAAGAGAAAGAAAGATAGGAAAAGACTGACCTAAGCTACTACACTTGAAAATGTAGTTAAGCACTACCAAGACTTCCATAATACTTCCCATGAACCATACAAAAACGTTCTTAACCTAGTACAGATACAAGACCTTACATTAAGTAAGTCCAAAGTGCTGGACATTCACTGACATTCTAACACAGTTATAGATTTGCTTATAGAGACATAAACACATGAGGCAGGAACACTGTGGTGCTGGCATTCAGCCGTTCCTGCTCTTCCCTACATGCTTCCCCAAACAGTATAAACAGACGGCTAAAACTACATTTCCGAAACTACATTACTGTTAGGTAGCCAATGTGGCTACAGCAGATGAACAAGTGTGGAAGAAAAGAACAGAGATCTCTGGTCTCATGAAAGCTAGACGCCCCAGTGGGTGGGAATTTGAGGGTGGGGAGGTGGGAGTGGGGGGCTAGGTAGGGATACATCTGCAGAGAAGCAGGAGGAGGGGTGAGGGGATAGGGAGTCCCGGGGGGGGGGAGGGATGGGGTAAGGGGATAACATATGAAATGTAAATAAAACATCCAATAAAAAATTAATAAAAATAAAAAAACAGGTACATCGCTGAAAAAAAAAATTAGAACCATTCTTCTCTCAATCCCGCTGTTCCATAGCAGCAGGCCCCCGTGAGTTCCTACACTGGGGCATCCACAGACAATCAGGGCTCCTGCAGCAGCCACTTGGCAGGTGGATAGAAGATGGTAGGCTCCAAACAGGACTCATTCCTACAGTCAGAGACATTCTTCAATCCCTGCCTCTAAAAACATTTCTTTTTTCCCCTTCTGTTCTTCCAACCCTTTCAAGAATTTGTAACCCAGAACCTCAAAACAATTCCTTTCTGTTTGAAACATGTAGTTTTTGTTCTTGTCTTTCTCATACGATGCTTAACAAAAATCAAGTGAAATAATTTATACCTGTAGTTATGCTAAAATATGTTAGAGGACACAGAATTTACTAAGGTTACAGGTTCTTATACATGAACGATATTCCCGAATATTTACTGTAGCTAATAATGATGACAAACTGAGAAGAAGGGAGGGTGGAGGTTGAGGTAAAGAGAAGGAAATATAAAGCAAAGCAAACCACAAACAAAACCACAAACATTAAATATTATACCCTTTTGCAAGGGGGTAAAAAGATACAGAGCCAAGGATGTAGCCAGTGTCAGAGAGTACAGAGGCTCTCGGCTCACAATTTTATCATCCTAGAAGGAGGGAGGCAACAATAAAGGACTAGGGTGTGGCTTTGTGTGGGGCCCTGCAAGGCCCCAGGTTCAATTCCAAGTGCTGCAAAAACAAAATCAGACAAAAAAGAAAAGCACATAACAGGATAGTATTTTAAAATGTAAATGTTTATAATTTGGAAGACATGATGGCTTATATTGACTGTCAAATTTGACAGTAACAGAATCTCTAGGCACATCTGTAAGATAGTTTGTGGATGAATTAATTAACTAGGCGGCAAGATCTACCTAGATGTTGTCAGTATCATTTCATAGGCTGGGGAAAAAGAAAGGAAGACTATAGAGATGGCTCAGTGGTTTAGGAGAAGTGGTACAGTTATGAAGACTGGAGTTTGGATCCTAACACCCATGTAATAAGGCAGGCACAGCACAAACACTTGTCAACCCAGTTCCCTCTGGCCTTCACATGTACACTTAACACACAACACACACACATGCACTCACACTAAATATTAAGGGGTAAGGGAAAGGAAGAAGGATGAACACCAAAATTCATCTCTGCTTCCTAGCTGTTAGTGCATTGGTTCATGCTGTCATTTGTTCTGAGCCACCATGGACGTATCTTCAACTTCAGAGCAAAGATAAACCCTTGCTTTAAGTCACTTTTTTCAACTACTGAGTCAGAGCCACGAGAAAAGAAATGAATACAGAAATGATCATATTAAATTAAGTTTGATAAAGATGCATAACAAAGTTCTCCCTCCCTCCATCCGACAGGGTCTTTCTGTGTACCCCTGGCTGTCCTGGAACTCCATCAATAGACCAGGCTGACCTTGAACTCACAGAGATAAGCCTGCCTGTGCTTTAAAGGCATGTGCCACCATTGCACATAACGAAGTTTTAGAGGGGACTAACCAAACAAAAATAAAGCATAAAACCTCCAAATTGGTATTTTAATAGTAGAGAAGGAAAATCAACAGGGGACATTAATGAAACAATGGGACTAGATATAATGCGCGCGTGCACACACACACACACACACACACACACACACACACACGCATGCAAAATAACATACAAACATGGTGCAATAAAAAAGGAGCAAAGGGTGAGTGAGATGAAAGGAAAAAAAAAATCCTAAAGCGTCAATGATCACAAGATGGCCTGTCCATTGACATTTGTGTCTGGAAGCCAGGACAGACAGTCATGCCTGTAATCCCAGATTCAAGAGGCAAAGCCAAAAGGATTGCTGCAAGTTCACAAGCCTGGCTAACAGAACATGTTTTAGGACAACCTGCTCAAAAGGCCAAAATAAACAAATAAATGAACAGATATAAATTCATAGCTGAATTTAAAAAAACAACTAGCCACTTACTGAGTAAAACTTAAAAATAGCAGAAAATAACCCACGGAGATAACATACTAGGTAAGTCCTACCCAAATAAGAGCTATGCAACTGTATCAATATTGAGTAACATAGATCCTAGACAAAAGTATTATTAGAGATACAGAAGCCAGCCAGGTAGATGGAAGTGACACACGCATTTAACCCCAGCATAAGCAAGTGGATTTCTGAGTTGGAGGCCAGCCTGGTCTGTAGAAGAACTAGGGCTACACAAAGAAACTTTGTCTCAAAAAACAAACAAAACAAAAGAGATACAGAGGACTTGCTTTCTGTGTAGTTCCCATGGTGGGCATGGGCTGGTGAGTGCTGTTTACTGGTATAATGAGAAGGTGCAGGCCTGGGCCCTGTATACCCTGCACACAGGTGCCTGATCCTTGCAGGTTAAGTCCTACCACCACAATAGGGTTTAAAGAAAATCACTATTATTTTGTCCTTCAACAAAACCTAACCAGCATTAGAAGCCCACTCAGGAACAGGGAGGGCTGTTTTCCATAGATTCTGCACTAACCTAAGGAGTAAAAGCCTGGGCCTTGGAATCTCCACCTTGGATGGCTGGCATATCAGCAACGTTTCGGTGACAATTTCTGTTAATTCAAGCATAAGCAGTGTCAGGAGCAGAGAAACTGGTTCTTCTGGTTACTGTGGACTCTGCTGCTACAAAGGATAATTTCTGTCTAAATTTAGGCATATCCTAGAAACTCTGGTCTCTTCTATATTAACCCATGTAAGCAACTAACAACCTGTGAGGCAAGAAAGGAGACTTGAAACTGGCCATCATTAAGCCAGAGATGACTTTACAGTCACGGTGAGCCTGCATAAACTCGATCAGACCCTCCCCAGAGCAGAGGCATTTATTTAGATTTTATCTTACAAGTACTTGATTTGATAAAAAAAAAAGTAACTGTTTGTACATTTATTTATGTATATTATTGTGGGGGCATGTGCATGTCACAACAACGCGTAAGAGAGAGAGAGGGAGAGAGAAATATGAGAATGTGTGTGTTGTGTGTGGGAGGGGGTGAGTGACTTCAGGGCCAGCCTGGGCAGTGATACCCTGCCTCAAAACAAAAGGAATTCTCGCGAAGACTGTGTTGTGTATGTGTACAGACTTAACTTAGTGGTAGACCAGTAGCTTGGGAAGCAGGAAGACCTGAGTTTAATCCACAGCATGCTGTGGGGAAGGACAATAAGCAAAGAAACTAGTTAAAAGGAAATAAAAAGGAGAAATTAGTGTAGACAAACAAGATTGTAAGTTTGAGGACAGCTTAGGCATCCTAGTACTTTTCAGGCCAGCCAGGGCTACAAAACAAGACCATGTTAAAAGCTGGGCATACAAGGACCCCAGTAGAAGAGTTAGGGGAAGGACTGAAGGAGCTGAAGGGGATTGCAACCCCATAGGAAGAACAGTAATATCAATTAACCTGACCACCCACAGTTCCCAGGGACTAAACCACCAACCAAAGTGTACACAGGGAGGGACCCATGGCTCCAGCTATATATGTAGCAGAGGATGGCCTTATCTGTCATCAATGGGAGAGGAGGCCCTTGGTACTGTGGAGGCTTGATACCCCAGTGTAAGGGGATGCTAGGACGGTAAGGTGGGAATGGGGGTAGGTGGGTAAGCATCCTTATAGATGCAAAGGGGAGGGAGGATGGAATGGGGAGTTTGTGGGAAGGGGAACAACATTTGAAATGTAAATAAATAAATAACCAATTTTTAAAAAAAGCTAGGCATATATCTTTAGCCCCAGGATGTATGAAGTAGAGGCGAGATGATCAGGAGTTCAAGGCCAGGATTTGATATATAAGACCAGGTCTTTAAAAACAGTAAAAGAAGCTGGTAGACTTGGTAAGGCCTTTAATCCCACCACTCAGGAGGCAGACGCAGGTGGATTTCAGAGATCATGGTCAGTCAAGTCTACAGATGGAGTTCCAGGATAGCCAGGGTTACACAGAGAAACCCTGCCTCAAAAAAAGAAGACAAACAACAACCAAATAAATCCCCCAAAAGTAAGGGGCCACTTTTAACCAAGCCTAATGACCTCAGTTTGATCCCTGGGTCCCAGAGAGTAGGAAGAGAACAGACTCCCGTAAGTATTTCTCTATTCTGCGCATTCACACTACGGTATACTGGTGTGAACACACACCTCACAATCACTCTCTCACTCACTAATAAAATATAATAAAAGTTAAAAATCTTAAGAAGGAAGGTCAAACTCAGGAAGAAAAATAGTTTTAAAAATTCAAATCTGATTTTAAAATCTTATTATTTAAAAATTCATAAGAAATTTCTATATTTTAGCATGTATGATGAAATAAAGTCTATTTCTATAACTAAGTGGCTAATGGTGGAAAGGACATCAACTGTCTTTCTATAGTCTACACATAACACAGAACCTAATTTTTATCAAATGTAATCATGAAGTAAGACTAACACATGTATTTTTGTGAGTTTTATAATTAAAATGCATTAGAAGTCCTTTGTTACTGAGGTATTAGGTATGCACACATAGAAACATTTAAGGGCTGGAGTTTAGTAGCAAAGCGAAATCTAAAATTCCTAAGGTTCTAGGTTCAATAGATCAGCACCAACAATAGCAAAAGCCCTTTGAAAGGTTATTAGACCTGGACTTGTAGCTCAGGGCACAGTGCTTGCTTCACATGTACATGATCATGCCCTAGGTTCAACCTCTAATCCTGGGGGGAAGCTAAATGATTATTTTATATTCTAGTAAGCTAAAAGTAATTTTATCAAAAACGTCATCGTTTTTCAGCCTGTGGCTAAGTTACATAGCATAATCAGTAAACTCTGAGCACTTAAGTAAGTTCTCTGTCTGCTGGGCACTATGCTCACTAGTGCACTGCAGAATGTAGAATTAAAGGCCAATAGACCTTTTAAAATACCGTGAGGAAGGTTCAATTACTGTTAACAATTTTAGAGAATCACTTTTGTTCTGTAAATTCTTACTGTTTGCCAGTGTTTGGCATTCAATGACAGTAACTAAAAGTCTCCAGAATGAACACAATGTCTTTCAACTGTTTCCATAAAACCAAAATTTTCTACAAAGATAGGTTTATCATCAGCCTGAGAATACTTGGTGCAGCAGAACTAACAGGTTCAGGAAATACGTTATAAAGTACAAATCTTACACAACAAACAGGAGCAACTCTAACAAGTCGGCAGGGCTAGAGACCTAACTCAGTGGCAGAGCACCTACCTAACATGTACTAGGCCCTGGGTTTCAACCTTAGTTCAGATGGGATATGACCAAAGACAGCCCAGTATTCAGGAGGAAGGTGTAGTAGGATAAGAAGTCCAAACTCGTCCTGGACTACACATTGAGGTTAAGGCCAGTCTGAGATAAGAGACCCTGCTGAGCAAATCAAAGAAAGAGAAATCTGTCTGGAAAAAAAAAAAAAAAAAAAAAAAGAGAACACTATTTAGCCTACTAGAACATATAACAAAACAGCTCCAGAAAATACTAAGATTAACTACAATTTTTAAAACTCTGGGTAAAACCAAAAAAACAATTTATACCTACTGTTAAATACTGATATAAAGAAACAGTCACGGGACTGGAGAGCTGGCTCAGTGGTTAAAAGCTAAGGTCCTGGATTCAACTCCTAGCACCCACAGGGTGGCTTACGGCTGTCTGTAACAGGGGATCTGATGCGCTCTCTGGCCTTCCAGGGCACCACCAGCACACATGCATACAGATACACATGCAAGCAAAACACCCATACACATTAAAAAACAAACAGCCACTAACAGTAAGTGTCAGAGGTAAGATTTAAAAAGCCTCCCATGAGGAAGCCTCCCGTGTCCTCTCTCAGAGTTTAATAGACTTCCAATGTCACAAGCTGGAGCAGCCATACTACATTAAGACCTCAGGTGCTAAGAATGGTGGAGCAGCGACAGAGGACATAAATACTGGAGACTTGGAACCAGTCTCCCATTCCTGGGCTAGCTTTCTTTTGTGCTTTTTTTTTTTTTTGCCAAGAGAGAAAAATAACTAACTTCTATTTTGTTTAAACTGCTACTAATTTTCCTGACACATGCAACCAAGCATAATTCCAATTACAGAAAAGAGCAGGTAGGATTTAGACATACAAAGACTTGGGCAAACAGGTTTTACCCGAGGATGAAGAGATTAGAACAATGTGGGCAAAAAGATGCCTTATGGGAGACAGAGCAAGAGATGGTGATGAGAGGAGGTTGAACACCAAGCTGGTGAGCTTGGACATCATCCTGTGATAGACACTTGGGGCAGACTAACGTACTCTCAGTCAGGACTGTCCAAGGTCACCCTGCACCATCCACTTCTAGGCAGCCTTTGAGAGATCGTGCATCCAGAATGGAACTAGAGGTTTTACACTGAGACATTGTATTTTACAATTCCCTTCCTCTTTCACAATTCACCAGGCTTGTCTTTTTTAATTTTAAAAATTATATTATATATTATACATACATAAATATATAAAGATTTTATTTATTTATATGAGTACACTGTAGCTGTCTTCAAATACATTCAAAGAAGGCATCGGATCCAATTCCAGTTGGTTGTGAGCCACCATGTGTTTGATCAGCCATTAGAAACTTCGCTCACAACCAATAATGTATATATATATTTGAGACAGGGTCTCTCTATATACCCCTGGCTGCTTCAAAATTCACAACATATACCAGGGTGGCCTCAAACTCAGAGATTCACCTACCTCTGCCTCCAGAACACTGAGATTCATCAAGGTGTGTGCCACCACACCCTGCCCACATCTTTTTTAAAAAATAATTATTTTTAAGTTTGTATGTTTTGTCTGTCTGTATTATGTCTGTATAATATTCATGTGCCCACAGTGATCAGATGAGGACACTGGATCCTCTGGATCTACAGTTACAGATGGTCATAGACCACCATGTGAGTGCTGGCAATCAAACCAGATGTTCTGGAAGAGCAGTCAGTGTTCTTTAACCGAGCCACTTCTCCAGCCTGGTCCAGTTAAAAACCTCGTATGCACACACACAGACACACACACACACAAACACACACACACACACACACACACACACACACACACACACACACACAGACACACAGACACACACACCCCATGCATTTAGTTTTGTTCATATTTTGATAGTGGGTTAAAGTTAAGGTTTTGGGCTCACTGTATTATACTGGGTTAAGTAGCTCAGGTTGGTCCTGAACTCACACAGCTTCTGCCTCCTGACTCCTGAGATTATTAGGTGAACTACTATAGCTAGCTAGAGTTAATTTTAAAATGTCGAGTTTATCTTCAATTCTAAATAGTTAAATGACCTCATAGGCTAATGGCTTACATTAAAGGAGAACTTAGTCATCACATGTCCTATGGGATAGTTAACTTTTAACAGCTGCTACCATTTCTCAATATATTAGATATTTAGTTTCAGTACAATACCAGCTACAATGAATAGTTTAAAAGATTGACTTTGTTTGGGTTTCTATTTAAGACTGGTACAAATTAAAGAGAGATATCTGTGTACTTTTATCCTCAGACATTTAATTATTATCCTAATTAAAAATAAGGGTCTATCTGATTTCCTTCTCTTTTTAAACTTTTGCTTTTTAATTTTATTTCTATTGGTCTGTGAATTTCTTCTCTTAATGTGAGTGTACACCCTTCAGAAGGGGAGAAACATTAATCTTGTCTTATTTCATGCAGGGTCCAAGTACCTTAAACTTTTGGAGGCAACAGGCTAACCCACTATAAAACCTTAAAAGTATTTTTAGCTGAATACTTAAACTTTAATTGAAAGGTCAACTGAGTACAGAGACAATAATCAACTTTTTAGGTCATGTAACTGCTCTTCCAAACAGAAGAAACAGGTGATTTGGCTCACAGGAACACAGAAGTGACTTTGCACATTTTCCTCCTGTTTAAGGATAGTGTCCACACCACAGGCACTTACAATGCACAGCCAATCTTCAATTCAAAAAGGGGCATTACATTTCCCACACCCTCTTACTGGTATTAATGACAGTAGCTAGACAAAAAGACCTAAAAATGCTCAAGGAGAAAAACAAAAGGCATAAAAGGAAAAGAGTCAAAGCTATCCCTGATATTAGGTATTGTATTAGGCTATTTTAAAAAATAATTTAATTGTATGTACATTGTTGTTTTTGCCTGTATCGTGTCTGTATGAGGGTGTTGGATCCTGGCGTTACAGCTATGAGCTGCCACGTGGGTACTAGTATTGAACCTGGGTCCTCTGGAAGAGCAGGCAGTACTTTTAACCCCTGGGCCATCTCTCCAGCCCTGTATTAGGCTATTTTAATCAAAGTATTCATACTCTAGAAATCAATACTTCAAACTTTATCAACATATTAACAAATATTACCCCAAATTATTTTAGCTGGGTGTAGTGGCAGCGAGACTATAATCCTTGAACTTGGGGAGCTTAAGGCCAAGGCACTTCAAGTTAAAGGCCAGCAAGGACTACTGAGTGAGCCTCTTCCTAAAAAATAATTAAACATGGACCAGCAAGATGACTCTCAGTGGTTAAGGACTCTAGCCACCAATTCTTTCAATCCAAGTTCAATCCAGAAACTCTCATGGTAGAAGGAGAAAACAGACCCCCACAGGTTGTCTTCTGATCTCTATACAAATACTCCCCAACACACAACAAATTTTGAAAAAAGAAAACCATCCACCATAGTGCTATGTAGCAAGTTAAAACTGAGCTTCATTTCAGTGTATTTAAGACAAGGTAGACATGGCCTTTGAGTTCCTAAGTCCAAAGCAGTTAATATGAACAGGTAACATTTAAGATTATTGCTAAGAAAGACTAGAATCCTTAAACTATATGCATGGGGGGGGGGGGGCTTCAAAAAAAATCTCTTGCTCAGCTAGGCCTCATGGCACAGGCTTGTAACCTGAGCTACCTGGTGTCTGAGCCTAGAGGATCCCAAATGCAAGGCCTGGCTTGACTACAATGTGAGTATAAGGCCAGCCTGGGCAACTTAGTGAAATCATTTCAAAGCTGAAAACATGAAGGTGAGGGCCAGTATGGTAATGGGTCAATAGTTTCAAGGCCATCCTCTGTAGGTAGCCTGAGCTACACCAGCCCCTGTCTCAAAGACAAAAGAGGGGCTGGGCAGACAGTCAGTCAGAAAGTGTTTGCTGTGTACACACATATTCTCTCTTTCTCTCCTGCTGTTCTTATGAAAACAGTGGGGGACCCCAGGAAAAGAGCTCAGTGGTAAAGCCATTGCCTAGGCTGTCCCAGAGGGCCTACTGCAGAAGGAAGAAAGGAAGGGAGAGAGGGAGGGATACATCTTTCTTTTTGAAAAGTATGTTATGACATAATGTTATGACTGTCTACTGTCTTTATTATCCTTGCTTTCCTTCTTTTCACCAGTTACTTTACAATTACCATCAGAAGAGAAGTATGACAATGGAAGAAATAACAGGATAAGCTGACATGGTTAGAGTACATGGAATGAGCAAACCCCACTAATCTACAGTGCAACGGTAAGTATCACGATCATGTTTAAACATGAGACCAAATCCCATACACAGTAAAGCAGTTAGGTATTATCAATCAATTAGTTAATTAATACATTTTGAGACGGTTTCATTATGTAGCTCCAGCTGGCCTGGAACTCAAAGAAATCCTCTTGCTTCTGCTTGAGTGCTGGGATTAAAGGCACAATTTGTTTTTTTTAAAGAAAAATTGTTGGGAACTCTCCATAAATTAAGAAAAGAGATCAAGGACTTTTCTCCTTTGTTAGCTAACTGGCTGCATGTACCCAGGAAGTCAAGGCATCATAATAATTACGATGGAATGGGCAGGCACTAGACCAGATGAACATACGGGCCTCAAATTCATAGATGTATTGCTAGCACATTTCCCTTCATCAGAGAAATACAAATGAGCTGACAAAAATATCTCCATATTTCGAGAAACATTTAAGTTAGTGAAATTTTCTAAAGCGCCAATTCTCGAATTTTAATCAAGTAACACATGCAAACCCCACCAGCTCGCATTTTTTGAACAGAAGTTGTGCTGGGTTTTCGTTTGGGCCTCACAGCGGTCGTGGGAAGTAGGTAGTATTACCAGGACTTTACCGACGAGAAAACTAAGGGTTTAGGAAAAGATCACGAGGTCACACAACTCACAACCCTAATCTAGCCCTTCATCGCCGCCGGAATGGAGACACCGCCTTAAGAGTTACCCGCAAGCTTACAAGTGGTCCGAGCGCTTCCGGAGGGAAACCCACGTCCTGAGCAAATAAAAGCCCACTATAAAACTTGGGTCCCTAACATGGGCCCGAGTCCTAGCTCTCTGGTATACTTAGGTGCTACACCGAGGCACGGGAGAGAATCGTTAAATTTCAACTCGCCGGGGCCCTCCCAGGTTGCGGGAGGAGCCGTCGGCGGAGGGCTCCAGGCCGGCCGCGCTCCCGCGGGCCCGCCAGCCAAGGCTCCCGCCACTCCGGATCCCGCAGGACCCCTGGGCCCTCCCGCACACTCACCTTTTGCTCCTCCGCCGACGCTGCCTCGGGGACTTCCGCGGACATGGTGCTCCTTCTGCAGAAGAGACGCCGGGAGAAGACAGATTACCGGGAGGCAAGACCGCCCGCCACCTTCTGCCTGCCCCGCTGCCCGCCGGGCCGGCGGCTGCCGCCTTGTGACGACACGGGCCTCGGGCTCTCGCCCGCCGTAGCTCCCGCAGCCCAGGCCCGCCAAGCTCCCGCGCCGCGCCCTTACCTACCTATCCCCGAGCCTCCGGCCCTGCGACGTCCGAGCACTTCCTCTTTCCCTCAAAGGTTGCGGCTCGCGCCTCACCTCACTTCCGTCCATGGGCGCACAGTGCTTTCTGGGAATTGTAGTTGATCTGTGGCGCTGTGTCCTAACCCCCCCTCTTTCCCGCCTTTCCAGACTACCCTGACCTCCTGTTTACTCATCTGCTTGCTCTGTGCTCTGCAGTACCTCAGCTTCAGTTTAACCCTATCCACCTTTACTTCCTCTGTTCTTCCACCTTGCCTCAG
>NW_021604676.1:1857757-1877757 GCF_004785775.1 Grammomys surdaster | reverse complement strand
TGCCTCTGCCTCTTGTGTGGTGTGGTGGGTTGACAATGTACTACTGTGCCTGGTTATGCTGCGCTGTGGGCTGAACCCAGGACTTTGTGCATATTAGGCAAGCACTCTATGATTGATCTACAGTTCATCATAGAGAGAATGCATTTTTTAATTAAAGGGACATATAGTAGGAGACTTGAAAATTATTTGAAACTCAATGAGGCACTGAATAGTTACAATGGGAACTTTTTTTCTTTTTTTTTTTCTTTCTTTCTTTTTCTTTTTTTTTTTTTTTTTTTTTGAGACAGAATCTATGTAGTCCTCGCTGTCCTGGATCTCACTATGTAGACCAGGCTGGCCACTTGCAGCAATCCTCTGGCCTCTGCACCTCAAGTGTTGGAATTAAAAGAGTATGCCCCACTCACTCCTGGTCCGTCTTGTCTATTGTCTGCCCATTGCCCCAGCACAAATCTCAAGACCGTTGTGTGCTACCTGAGCATGACAGGAGGAGGCTTCTGATACATCCAGCCAAGCTCCCTTTCTTGGTGGCCTTCCCAATTGCCAAATGCTTCTGTCCTTGGCAGCTATAGAGGTAAAATGCAAACTGTCTGATGGTTAATCCAACAGTTACATAAATGTCTCATTTAAGAACAAAACCCAAATACACGTTTTAGTTTTTTGCGTATATTTACAATATAAATATTTCTTTTCAAAGTACATATTCTTTTTAACAGTGTGAGAAAATTATCTAGCGTGGGACAGCAATTTAAAGCAAAACCTCTAGAGTAGCGATTCAGGGAAAATAGAATGTTTTTTGGGGTGGGGAGACCTTAGAAGGAATGAGAATGGGCAGGGGCTGAGAGCTTGCCAGGAGGATGGGAGCAGCTTTGTTGGGCCCCCAGGGACAGCCCCTGGGTGAGTGCTATAAAACCTAACCTGGAGAGATATAAAAAGCGTACATGCTTGCATAGTGCATTAATCTTAAAGAAGTCCAACATTTCATTCTCATTTTCAGTAGCTTAAATGAATAGCACTTAAAACACACCACACAAAATTAAAGACTTATGCATATATTTCAATTGCAACATTAATGTCAAAAATACATAGTATGATTTTACATAGGATTGTGCTACATTAGAACACTAGAGACAAACGTCACTTGACTATTAAGGAAAACATTAAATATTAAATAACAGAAATAAAATGTGTAAACACTAATCTAACTGAGGGTTTTGCTATTGCAACTGTTCAATGAAGTGGTTTTAACAGTACGAAAAGAGTGAAGACACAGGTGCTTCCAGTCCACTTGGGAGTCATGGGTCTCACTTCAGGGGTCCTTTAATAAAATCTGGTCCAGGACAATAAAGGAGGGCCACTCCACGCCGCTGGCTGTCATTCGATTTGATGTATTCCATTCTGTGAATGCTCATGTTCAAGCTTGGGTACTGAGCAAATACTTTTAAGTTGTCCCCCTCATCAACATCTTGGTGAAAACTGAGGGTTTGTTGGCGATTCAGTGTAAGATTTGAGTTCATATGCAGCACCGCTGTCAACCTCCATGGACTTTCTAGAGAACAGGAGCCGGACATCTCTATGGAGGTAGATCTTTCCAGATTTAGAACTCTGGAACCTAAATAAATACATGGAAAGATTCGTGATGTTAGGAGATGAGTCTTTAAAACAAGTGAAGCTGCTCATGACAGCAGGAGGAACTACTCTTGAAGTGCCACTCCCTTTCCCACAGTATCTGGGTCTCAACTGTCCAAACCTGGTTCGTCACTCCCTAAACCCTCTGCTCTGTAATGGGGCCAAGACTTGTGTCTTCTGGGAGTTGAGGTTTCAACTTTACTGTTCCTCTCTGGCCCTGCTGCACATGCACTCACCTCATCTAAGGTATCAAATTTCCCCCGACACTAGCTAACTTTATGATTATTCCTTGGGCTTTGCAGGTCAGGCATATTCTAAACACACAGATAGGACAGAATTCATACAAATTAGCTATCTATGACATAGGGTAGGTGAAAATGGATCCCACACTCAAAAGAGTCACTGTAGAATGTTAAAAGTTTTTCTGGATGAATTATCTATAATTCCATCTATCTATATAGATGGAATCCCATCACTCAATTGGTTGAGACAAGAGGACTATCATGCTTGAGGCCATCATGAACGATATATCCAATGACAAGTCAGCCTGGACTGTAATATAAAACTGTTTCCAAATAAAATAAAACAGACAAGAAAAGATTCAAGTTTTTCTTCATGTGTATTTGTGCATGTGCATGCATGTGACGGTCAAAGGTGACACTGGGTATCTTCTTCAGTTGCTCTTCATTTCACCTGAGGCATTCATATCGAGGCACGGTCTCTCACTGAAGCCAGAGCTCACTGACTTGGCTGTTTTAGTGCCTTAGCTTGGGTTTCTGTTTGTTATTAAACACCATGACTACAAGCAACTTGGAGAGAAAAAAATTATTTTTATCTTACAACTTGTAGTCTATCATCCAGAAAGTCAGGGTAGGGACTCAAGGCCGGAATCCGGTGGCAGAGCTGAAGCAGAGGTCATGGCATAATTCTATTTAGTGGC
The DNA here is from genome assembly GCF_004785775.1 of Grammomys surdaster. Lineage (NCBI taxonomy): Eukaryota > Metazoa > Chordata > Mammalia > Rodentia > Muridae > Grammomys > Grammomys surdaster. The sequence continues at coordinate 1,875,191 of NW_021604676.1, read as the reverse complement.
TTGCTCCTCCTCCTTTCTTACTGCACTCAGGACCACCAATCGGAGGGTGTCGTCTCCTACAGCGAGCTAGGCCCTCCCTCACCAATCAGCTATATCAGCTATCAGGAAATGTATCCCAGGCTTGCCCACAGGCCAATCTGGTGGGAACATTTTCTCAATTGATGTTCCCTCTTCCAAAATGACTCTAATTTATGCCAAGTTAACATAAATACTAGCTAGCACATGTAGCCATCCCCTTGTTCCAAGGATTCTAGACAGCTGTCACATCTGCTCAGCTGCTATGTGTGCTCTAGAAACGGGAACTCTGGACCTCAGATCTGTGCAGCGTGCTTTACCCCAAGTGCATAGGTTTTTGTTTTGAGACTGGGACTCACACTGTACTGAGGCTGTCCTGGAACTCACTGTGTAATGAAGGCTAGCCTTGAACTTTTAGTAATCCTCCTGCCTTAGCCTCTTTAGTGCTGCTAGTATTATAGATAGATGTGTGTACCATGCCTAGCAAGGTTCAATTTCTAAGGCAATCATTGCTATTATCAGCAGTTGGTTAAATAAAACCATCAAACCTAAACACTACCATAAGATAAAAGTTATTGGTGAAATGAAAAGGGACTATAAAGGTTGGCATAGAACTGTTTCTGTCTTCCACAACTAACTTTTCCCAGCAGATGCTATGCAGTGCTAATTTCTCTGTTTCCTTGCTACAGCAGAAATGAGGGTCTGTCTGTGGATTTTACTCCTAAGGCTAATGGAAAGGCCTGGTGCAACACTGACTGGCTTATTCCTCCTCTCTGAAGTTTTCATCTTAGAAACTATGCATTTTTCCAAGTAGGCTTCGTATAGGTTCTACGCATTTATAAAAACTAGAGGAGGTTGCTGACTTTGGGTGGCAGGCTGACAACGCAATTCAGTGGCATGTACAAGGCTGTACGTTTGATCCTGGACACCACAAAACAAATAATACCAACCAATCAACCAACCAAGACTTCAAGAGAACGGTGTGAAACGGAAGCTGAATCGGAGACTTGACTCTTTTTCTACTGTGCTGGGCTGGTGATTGGTTAGTTGATTGACTGATTTTGCAGTACTTGGAACTGAATACAGAGCCTCATACATAATAGAAAAGATTCTACCAATAAACTGTATCTTTCTTTCCTTCTATCTATCTATCTATCTATCTATCTATCTATCTATCTATCCACCTATCTACCAATCATTTTGTAGCACTGAGAATCAAATCCAGGACCTTCCTCATACTAAGGCGATATCACGATCACTGAGCAACACAGCCCAGCACTGGGACGTATTCCTATAGTGTGTTATTTGATTACACTTCTTTATTTACTCATTTATTTATTCATTCATTCATTCATTCATTCATTCATTTAAGTTTCTCACATCCGAGTATCACTCTGTGAATACCGGCTCACACAGAACTCATTATTTAATAGCCTACGATGACCTTGAACTCACGGCAGTCAGTCTTCCTGCCTCAGCCTATCCAAGTACTTGGTTGAACCATATCTGGCAACATTTATATATATTTAAAGTTCTTAACATTTTTTAAAAATTCTGTGTATGAGGGGAGAGGGTACATGCTACCATGGAAATAGAGTTCAGAGGACAACCTGTGGGAGTTGGTTCTTTCCTTACACCACGTGGGCTCCATCTCACTGGCCCACATTTCTCATTTTGAAAAAGTTTTCCAAGTTTGTGTCTGGTAGACATTTTTCCATACTCATAGCTTATGTGCATATCCCATGGTGTTCTTGTCAGGCAGTGCTACAGTAAGTATAGCATTGCCTTTTGGACGCAGAATAACAGGTGGAGAAGTCCATCATGCAGTGTTCTGAGAGGAACAGTCTTCTTCAGGTGTGGAACTTGCATGGCTAACTTACTCTCTACCAAACCTGTAGTTAGATACTGAGAATGCCTGAGAATCACAGGATTCCTTACAATAAAGAGCCAGTCACTGATGTGGCTGAGAGTATTCTATAGAGTTATAGGAGAAAAGCTATGGACTTCTGTCTTTGATTTTGCTCAGTGTTCCTGAGAGCTATTCAGGGACTGGGGGCTTAAAATGCAAATCAGGGATGTTGGCAACATGGACCAGAAGGACAACAAGTAAACAACAACAAAAGCTTTTATATAACCTAGAACTCCAGGTTAAACACTAAGCTGGAGGATACAGCATCTCTGAAACACAGCTTCCACATCTCCTCTGTCACCTCCCAGCTGTCTAGAAGCATGCAAGAATAGTCAAGGAGTGGGTGAGTCAAGTTTAAGAACACCTCTGTCCAATGTGGCCACTTAGCTACATGTGGCTAACAGCCACCTCAAATGGGACTACTTCAAATTGACTGTCCCAAGTGTAAAATATACTGTTGATTTAGAAGATATATTAAAACAAAAGAATGTAAAGTTATCTTGATTTTATACTGATTACATATTCAAATTATAACATTTAGATATGCTAGGTTAAGTAAAGTGTATTAATTTTACCTGTTTCTTGCTGCTTTCCCAGTAATTTTTTTTTTTCAGACAGGGTCTTATGTAACCAGGCAGGCCTCAAACCTGACAGGTATCTGAGGATGGCCTTGAACGTCTGATCTTCCTGCCTCCACCACCCAAGTTCTGGGATGACAGACAAGAGGCTCCAGAGACAGCGTTGTCACTTCACTAAATGGCTGCTGGTAACTGCAAACGAAGCTGATGGCTCAGACTAAGTTTCTATCACCATCACTGGTTTTAAAGGTCACTGCCTCAAATATCATGCTTCATCCTGACTTCTAGTATTCGCCGGTTAGCAGTTACAAGTGCAAACCCCTGATTTTAAAAAGCAGCAAGGGTGGTAAGACCAAATGCCACATGTTTTCCATGGTGGCATAGTGTCAAGAGACCACCATGCTAAGCAGAGAACATGATACTAATCTAGTTAGTTAAAAAGTTCCCTTAAAAAACAAGTCTAGTGGACTGGACAGATAGCTCCAGCTAGAGAGCAGAGCGCCGGCTGCTGTTTCAGAGGTCTTGGATTCAATTCCCAGAATCCACATGGAAGCTCACAACTGTCTCTAATGAGATCTGGTGCCCTCTTGTGGTGTCCTGAAGTAAGGTACTTTCCTATTCATCTGAGACATTACCTCAAGTGTATGAGGTAGCGAAGTAACTGTGCCGTGTGCTGGACGTTTTCTTTGTTAATACTTCTCTTCATTTCTTGTTTAACTGGAACAGAAAATGTCCTCTGTCGCAGGAATGTCTGGTGATTGGCTGGCATACCTCGTAGGTCATACACGACAACAAACATCTTCACCACAGTCTTATTGGGATTAAATAAGGTCTGAAGAAACAACAGAAGGGTTACTCTTCAAAAGAGTGATTTGTATATACGATGCAGAATACCTTCCCAGTAATTAAACAGGCTTGTTAGTAATTTAATTCCACTTGATAGATTCCATTCAGAAGCTCCATTAATAGTTAAAAAGTAATACTCAATATTCTTGCAGAGATTCAACCTTATTTCTTATATGACAATAAGAAAAAATCTTGTAATAAACCAAGATCTTTGGCAACACATTTCATACCAATAGCGAATAACATACAGTTTTCTCATTGTTCCGATTTTCAGAAATTGTTCTGCTAGTGTAAGCATAACACACTCTTCATGGTGTCTTTTGCATTAGGATGTTCTAGCTCTGTCATTCCAAATATGAGCTTCACTGGTAATATCAACTGCAAATTCTCAAGGTGAAATTTGAATTTTTCTTATATTTTAATGGATTGTAATTTTTAGAATAAAAAAATGTAAGTTCAGTAAAACTAGAATTTTAGAGTAACTGTTTTAAACTACTTATTGTAAAATTGCTATAAATGTTCAAAGGAGAGACTTTTTTACTGAAAATGTTTCAAAGTCAGGAGATAGATCAATAAAGCCCATTCACATTAGATCAGTCTGTAACAACACCATGCTTTCACACTCGGAATCACAAACGGTCAGGCTTTACAAATCATCACTATCATTTCAGACCAAAATATGTATTCTCAGAGAAGACTGGAGTAATTCCATTGTTACTTGGCTATGAATAACTGAAAAATGTAATTTTTTAAAATACACATTTTAAAATTAAAAACCCAAGCTGCTGAACTGACTTTAACCAAATTACCAACACATCAATCGGTAACTTGGTGCCAGGCTTTCAGAAGCTCGTCCCAGGGACTGGACATCACTCACTGAATCAAAATGAGAAATACACCAGCATTACGATCCAAGTTTACAACCTAGCATGTGCTAAGATCAAGGCTGACACATTCAATAAGTACAAGCAGACCCAGGACTTCAGACCACGTGAAGAATAACAGTGTGCTTAAATCGGACCACTCAGAGGTGAACTTCTCTTTCTGGGTTAATGGCTTATCACTAGGGTAGCTAGCACTCCAGGGGTCCACACACCCTCATGGGTTCCACAGCCACAGGCTAGAGAACGGACAAGGATCATTCCTTAGCTTAAAAAAATGTCTGGGATAGAGAAATTATATTTTAATATGTAGCCGTTCTTCTGTAGTGAACAAACACGTGGCTCATTGCTGTCTCACCCTTCAGAGATGCCAGATAAATGCGCAGGTAGGACACAGCTCTGGGTCAGGAAAGTGCTGACCCCTTGAGGGCACAGGGCTCAGAAAGCCTGCTGGGCTGGACCAGAGGCTGAGTGCAAACAGCCAGTGCTACTAGATTATTCCAGTCTGCAAAATCTGAAGCAGACTGAGGACTTGCAGTGTTATCGTAGGTCAAACAGGTCTGCCCTGGTAAGAAGGGTTTCCTTAGGCCAAGATAGAGGAATACAGTTGAAGGCATACACCTTTCTCTGCCCCAGCACCTATCAGATTGCACTGCATCAGCTTTAGAAATCATTCCATTAGTATTAACATCTTGTTTCCCAGATTTTCCCACCAAAGCAATACAATATTTTAGGGTCTCTGCTGAAACAGATCAATCTCAATATCACCTATATTTAATAGAAGGCACTGGTCAGGATCTAAATGTATTGAAATAGCTCTGTTTAAGTCATAGGAATGGTTCGTATTATTTGTCTAAAGCATTCACCTCTATTAGCTTATTAATCTTTTCCTTTAATGAGGCCCCCAAAATGCTCACTCCTGGGGCAGAGCATGGCAACTCCAAACAAAGCTGCAGCCCACTGTTACTTACCAAGGTTGTTGCAGCAGCAGTAGCAGGAGAAAGGGCTAAGTTCTATATGTGTGAGAGAATGATTATTGCAATTGTAGGCTATAAAACACATACCACTTGTATCGTTCCTGAAGGAGGTACTCGATAACCCCTTTTACCAAGGGACTCTAAAGTAATCACACCCTTGAAACAAAAGAAGACAAATTGAGTGCACACATATATAACAGACAAAAGTAAAAACACATGCTTTTAGTTCAATTCAGTAACATATTTCTAAGGAAAAACATTCAAATTGCATTCAGAGCTACATTCTGCAAGTATGAAACAGAGAGACTCCACTTTCTAAAGAAACCATTCACTGTTGCTTTTCCTAGACATGTTACAACAAGCAGCATACAGCATTACAGCATTACAGAGACACAGACCAAGGGTCAGGTTTCCTAGCCGTAACGAAATAAATCAAGCAAGGCTATAAGATCAGTCTCACTATCTAAGGAGAGATGGGGCGTGAAGAAGCAAAGAAATGATTGATCATGGAGCATGGAAAAGTAACGAACATATGATGTCTAATTTGGGGCCCAAAATAAAGCAAGTCTTCAGTCAGTGAGTCAATTTACACATCTGAATTTCTGATGAAAGACAGAAGAAAAGAATTAGGACAGCAACTAAGTGGGGTTGGAAATCTGGGTTCCATCCTGATGAATTTCTAGCAGAAGAGATGTTCAAAGCAAGATGAAGGTTTACCACCAAGCTGCCTGCTCTGCAAAAAGCAAGCCACACAACTGTTTCCAAGAGAAAACACTGCTTCAGAAGCAGCTGTGTCATGCTGTGGTCTTAATCTGGTGCTACTTTGAATATTTTTTTATTTTATAATTTTTTATTTTTTTCACACAGAGTCTTAGGTATTCCAGGCTGGATTCAAACTTACTATGTTGCCAACAGTGGCCTTGAGCATCTACTGTTTGAGGCTTCTGCTTCCCAAGTACTGAGATTACACAGTGTGTATCACCATACCCAAATCATTTCTATTTCTTTTGGTTCTTTGTTTCCACAGAGCCTTGCTATGTAGCCAAGACTGGGCTGGAACTCATGAAAATCCCCCTGCCTTAGCCTTTCAAATGCTGGGATCACAGCTATGATCAACCACTCCCAGGGCATTGCCTTTTAGCTGTTTACTTGGTAAGGAATCTTAGACTTTGAATTGGCTCGAAACCAGAGCACACAACTCGAAGGTCTAAGAGCCAGGCTCTGGAGAAAGAGGTCAAGGTGAACTGCAGTCATCTCACTAGATAAACCTAAAAGGGACCCTGAAGATCCTGCACTTAGTCTGGTACTCAGAAGGGTGGCCCAACAGCGATTTTGTCTGAAAAGCAGTCTGCCTGGCCACTCTCCAGATCTACCAAATCAAATCTGCCTTTCAACAACAGGATTTCCCTGATGCTATCACTTGTGCAGCAAAGCTTTAGAAAACATTAAGTACGGGCAGCAGTTTTTCTGCAAAGCCCAAACAATGGGGAAGAAAGTATAAATGTGAAAAAAAGTAAGTCAGACTGAATGTGCAGAAAGCTGCCGCTGACCAGGGTGAGGAGGGTGCGGCCACAGGTGGCGCCTGTGAATGCTGTCCCTTCCTACTTTCTTGAGGACTCTTTCCTCCTAGTAGTTATGGCAGGTAAGTAGAGTAAGTATGTGCTCTCTATGGTTGATGAATCCATCATTCCACATTGTAAATAGGGATCTCAAGGGAAGTGTAGCACAGGACTGTTGCGCTAGGTGACATGAGACCTGGGCTGGGAGGTAAAAAGCAATGGGCCAAGGTGGAGAGAGAGCCGTGCTCTCACACATGATCCTAACTTCCCATGAGAGCAAGGCTGTTAGCCTTCCAAAGTGGCAATGCAGCCATCCCTCAGTGTGCTCAGTGTATTCACTGAGGTGTGTGCACACCACTTTTTAAGTGCAAGCAGTGTGGATAGTTACATGAACAATACTCTCCTTTCTAGTTCCAGAATGAATAAGGAAAGCATAGCAAAGTGATAGCTACTTTTATAATCACACTGGTAGAGCCAGGAGTCATTGTCCTTCCTCCCAACCTCCTTTCCATACAAAGAAGAGAGAGCAGGATGATGACAACTATGACTGTGACTGTGTTTCTTTCTCTAATGTACAATTCTGATAGTTTTGAGATCATAACGGTAACAGTGATTAAACCCACAGTGACAAGATTTTTGAAAAGTCTTTTAAGTTTAGGGCAGCACTCCAGTATAACCACTTTTTTCTTCTTTTTAATTACGTGTGTGTTTGTGGGGGTATTTGAATCTGAGTACAGTGCCCCTGGAGGCCAAGAGAGGGCACTGGACCCTCTGGAACTAGAATCACAGAGTGTTGTGAGCTCCCCAGGGTAAGTGCTCCGCACAGGTGGCACAGGACACTTGGGTCCTCTGGAAGAGTAGCAAATGCTCTTTGAGCCTTCTCTTCAGGTTTCAAACAACAATTTCTTTTTTTTTTTTGGTTTTTCGAGACAGGGTTTCTCTGTGTAGCCCTGGCTGTCCTGGAACTCACGCTGTAGACCAGGCTAGCCTCGAACTCTCGAACTCAGAAATCCGCCTGCCTCTGCCTCCCAAGTGCTGGGATTAAAGGCGTGCGCCACCACCGCCCGGCTCAAACAACAATTTCTAAAGAATTTAAGACAAGTAGTAGCACTGGAAAGCTAGAATTTGATTAATATTACTTGATTCATTTCATGGGTCAGCATATCAATATGTGTACCTAAGAAAACCATATTTAATATAATGAAAGATCTCCTTTGGGCATGTTTGTAATAGTAAGGTTAAGATGAACTAAATTTGCCAGAATCCTAACACCAAAATATCCCCAAATTATTATATAATAAAGAATATGAATTTCTGGGTGCAGTGACACACCAGTAATCCCAGAATTTGGGGTGTTGAGGCAGAACGACCATGAGTTCAAGGCTAGCCTCAGCTACATAGACTTTGAGGTCAGACTGGTAGACATGAACCCTATGTCAAAAAATAAAACTAACAACAACAAAAACTAGTATGGAACAGTTAGACGGAGAACTAAAACCAGCAGGCCTCGAGTTGAGCAATTACAAACAGAAGGGTACTGCTCCTAGCCAGTCATGAGCCCATACGACAGGCCTCGCCTGACCTCACCACCATGACAGCTGGTTTCTCTGAGACACAGTTCCCATGCAGCTGGGTGCTGTGGTGTAGTTCTTAGAGAATATTCTTACTGTTGACTCCAAAATTAAGAATTGATTTTTCATGAATTGCTTAATGAAAAATCCCACCACCAAGAATTTTCTGCCCTAACGTTTTACCTCTGGGGCCATTCAGCCTGTGAGGGGAGGCCTCACAGTTATTAGAATACCACAGGGCGCATTACTTCTGATGTGTTTGATCTAACAAAACAGTCCTAGCTAACAAAATATGGTCAATCTTTGAAAGTAGACTAACCTATCAAAATAGAACAAATTTTAGGAAAGATTTGTAGTGTGAGGTTTGGAGTGAGCCACTAGCAAAGGGAACACATTCCTACTACATAAACAGACTCGGGAAAATACGGTACAGTGAAGATCATTATCACAGAAAAGGCAGGCAGACATTGAGTTTTAGTTGTTTTGGGTTTTTGAGATAGGATTATCCTCTGTAGCCAAGGCTCTTCTGGAACTTACTACATAGCCCAGGCTAGCCTCAACTCCGCTGTGATAGAAGGCAGGCTCCTTAGAAGGATAACCTAACAATTCAGTAAGTTGAGTTATCCCCTTTCCAGTATCCATTCAATGTTCCCATCAATGTTGTTTCTATCAAAAGTATGAAACACTAGCCAGGTCCTGGACAAAAATTTCACCTTAAAACTGGAGTAAACCTAAATTAGCCCTCTTGACAAACTGGGACAACATCAAGGTGGCCATATTTAGCTCCCTAAAAAGTACAGCTTCTTGTCCTGTCAGGTATGTAAAAATCCCTTTTCATAGCTTTCATTCTTAACAAAAGACATTGTCACTAATGTTCTTAAAACGCCTGAAGACAGGAGAGAGGAAGTCGCTGGGAGGTACTCAGTCAGGGATGCAGGTCTAGGCTCGTATGCATTTCTGCTTCTCACAGTGAGACTTCATGGGACTCTGCACTACACCATCACTACAAACCTCTCCTTAGTGTGCTGACAGAATGTTTATACACACTCCAGTGTTCAGATGCACTTCGGCAGGTTAAGGCTTGTTTTACCCAGACTCCACTACAGTAGAAAATGGGAAAGGTAAACTTAACAAGACCTCAGGCTCAAGACTGTCTTCTGACGCCCAGAAGCTCTCCTACTGAGATCTTGGTGTGATCAGAAATAGCTCATACTCTCTAGAACCCCAGGATAAAAAAGGGAGGGGGAGAAGATAGGGCAGAGTCCTCAGGTCACCCCAAGTCCCCAGATCTTACTAAGTCTGACTGACATAAGAACCACGTGAGGAGGCAGCCACCTGCATTAGAGTACACATAAACACTGGGGAATTTGTGTGAACTTAGCAAGATAGACTGACTATGTCAGTCGCTAGTAAGTTATGTAGAAATGGGTTCAATTTCAGCACCATTTGAAAACACAAAACAGGTCACCTGTAGTTTGAGCCAGCTGAGAAACAGGCAGTATTTTGGCTTATTGGTCTGCATTCAGTTTTTAACTTTCTCTTAGGAACTGCTTCACACTTTCAAAGTCAGGACTGAAGCAGAGATGTGAATTACTAAACTGGCTGATTCTTGCAGAAAAGACAAAAGTACTTGCCATATAAGGCGAGGGAGCATTGTCATCGGAAACACTGTAGAAGGACACTTCCACCGGCAGAGTCAAATGTGTTGGGCAGAAAGTCCCACTGGCTCCCACCTCGGCAGTAAAGCCATCAACTATGCCAAGGGGGTCTAAACGGTAATTCAGAACCGATTCCTGGAAGATGAGATAACAACATGTGTTTTGAAAAGGTAGAAAATTTAGCATATTAATTTCACTTTCTACTTAGGGAAATACTTGACTGTGTTTTCTAGGTCGTGTGGTAGCATGTGTCTGTAACCCATTATATAACAAGGCTGAAGCAAGAGTGGTCACTTGGAAGTCTGAGTGACACAGATACAGTGTTTCCATGGCTCAAATTGAGAAATACTGGTGATTCTAAGAGACATGTCTCTTACCTGACCTGAAATCACCTCTACCTCCAACCACCTTCTACTAGATCCTACCCAATGCCCCCTCACTCTCTCGGCCACCAGTGGATTCTCTTGGAACACTGCTGTTTGCTAGACCTAATCATTTGATATCCTCCCTGCTGGGCACAGGGACGTGCACCTGAAATCTCATCAGCACTTGGGGTATCTGAGGCAAAAGGACTTCTGTGAGTTCAAGGCTAGCCCGGACTACAGTAAGTTCCAAGAATGCCTAGGCTATATAATAGGCCATATTTGAAAAGAAAAGCTTAACCAGAGAAGGTATCTGCCCCTGAGAGAGCCCACTAGAAGGTGCTAGAAGGTCTCGACAGCAGGCCACATACAGAAGTCCTGTTAGAAAGTTAAGCCAAACATTTGTCATCTTGAAAAATGACTACTTCTGTTTTAAAAAGATACTGTTGTATAATATATGGAATTTTGTTTAGTTTAGCTGAAAAAATAAAAAAAAATATGTGAAGAAGCTCTGTCTACCCATGCAGCACTCACTCCTGAGACCTGTCACTAAGTGGTGGCTCTTCAGGTGTTCTCAAGACCCTCAACAAGCGTATGTGCAGTTATCTATGAGGGCATCACGGAGTGTGAGAAGCAGCCCTTCAGTCAAGTGACCATTTGAGAAGGAGCAAGATAGGTAATTTCAAGGCTTTGAAAAAAGACAGACAATTCATGTATTTTCTTCTCAGAAAGAATGTTAAAGACATAATGACACCATCCCTAGTGCCCTAGTTTAAGGCACTTTGTCTTCTAAAATAGTTTCAAAGCAACATTACCTCAAAATTTCCTAGGAGACTAAGACTTGTGATTGGTGGAGCACTTGAACTCAAAAAAGGTTTTTCATGAACATCTGGGTCCTCTTCAATGTTCAGACATGGTCCAGAGCTATTGCAAAGTAAAAGCAAAGAAAAAACATGCTAACTGCAATATTTTCTTATTTACATGTATAAAATGAATTAGAAGAAGCTGAATAATTTCATTCAAACTACTAAAATAAAATTAATGTTATTAAATTTTAAAATAAAAACAATTTAGCTGGGTGGTGATGGCACATGCCTTTAATTCCAGGATTTGGAAGGCAGAGGCAGGGAGATCATTGTGAGTTTGAAGCCAGCCTGGTCTACAAAGTGAGTTCCAGGACAGCTAGGGCTACACAAAGAAACCTTATCTTGAAAACCAAAAAAAAGAAGAAAAAGTTAAAAACATGTAAAATCAGTAGTTGAAATTTCAGATTAAATATTTTATTAGCAATATTCATATATATATATATATATATATATATATATATATATATATATATATTTCCTTTGAAAGGTTTCAAGGTATAATTTATAACACATTACATAGTGGAAGCTACTGAAAATGCATAATACTCCGAATTCTACATCCTTTTCAGCTGCAAACAGGAATTCAAAGGAACGTATGCGACTGTAACTACAGGACTGGTTAGGGCTGCAGCCCAGTGGTACAACACTTGCTACTGCGTATGAAGTCCTAGGCTGGATCACTGACAAAGCAAACAGCTTTGAAAAAGGAGGGAAGGAAGGAGGGATGCAGTAGGAGGGAGGGGAGGGAGGAAGTAAGGGAGGGAAGGATTGTGGGGGAGGAAGGTGGGGAGGCAATGTGGGCTGGAAGGCAGAGGTTAAGGATCAGCAGTGAACTGACTGACCTACTCCTTGAACACTGTGTTTCTGACTGTGGTGATAGCACACAGCTGAGCTCACACTGTCGCTCTTTACCTGTTGTGCAGCACCATGGAAACGGGACTTCTTTTCTCTTTAATTAAATATCTTTAATTTTTATAAAATTTATATGCAGGGGTGTTTTGTCTGCATGTATGTCTGTATGGCTGGTGTCCATTGGGGCCAGAAGGTGTCAAGAGTCCCTGGAACTGGAGTTACAGAAGGTTTTGAGTCAGCATGTGGGTTCTGGGAGTTGAACTGGGGTCTCTACAAGGGCAGCCAATGCTCTTAACCACTGCTTCATCTCTCAAGACAGTATTTTATTACACTTTGACTTAGAGTCGGCACATCTGCTGCACAGTTCTACCTCACACCCATGCACTTGAGGGAATTACCTTTTAGAGGACAGACTTCTCAGGTGCAGCAGCGAAGTGTCCAGATCAAAGCAACCTGACTGTGTTTTTCTTTGAGGAACCTAAAGGCAAAATAATAAAACACTTAGAAAATGTAAGCTAAGCAGGCTGTTTTAAGTGACCTTTCTTTCTTTCTTTGAATGTGAGTAGGTGCATGCATGCTAGAGCACACATGTAGAGGTCAGGGAACAGTTACAAGAGTCAGTTCTCTCTTTCCATCACGTGGGCCCAAGGGATTAAATTTAAGTCATCTGGCTTAGCAGCAGGCACCTTTACCTGTGAGGCTTCTTACTGATCCAAAGTAGTAAAAATTCTCTCACAACAGTCTACTTCAAATAATGATGCTTATCACATGCTTTTCTTTCATTCTCATTTTATTAATATAGAAAAAGAACCCAGATGATTCCTAAAAGTACTTTGACTAGGTTCTAAGTAAAATTAGGTTTTCCCTAAAACTAAAGCATACATGATTTTTCTGTACAAAGACTCTTACTGTGTGTGTGTGTTCATTCTTTTTTTTTAAAGATTTATTTATTTATTTAATGTATTCACCATTGTTCTCGTCAGACACAACAGAAGAGGGCATCAGATCCCATTAAAGATGGTTGTGAGCCACCACGTGGTTGCTGGGAATTGAACTCAGGACCTCTGGAAGAGCAGTCAGTGCTCTTAACCGCTGAGCCATCTCTCCAGCCCATGTGTGTTCATTCTTATGCATGTATGGTGTATGTGTTGTGTGAGTATGTGCTTACACATATGTGTGGAGGTCAGAGGTCAATGTAAGTACCTCCTTCAGTCTTTTTTTTTTAATTTGTTTTATTTATATGAGTAGCTGTCTTCAGACACACCAGAAAAGGGCATCGGATCCCATTACAGATGGTTGTGAGCCACCATGTGGTTGCCAGGAAACGAACTCAGGACCTCTGGAAGAACAGTCAGTGCTCTTAACCGCTGAGCCATCTCTCCAGCCCTTCAGTCTTTATCCTACTTTTTGAGTCAGGCTCTTTTCATTGAACTTGGGGCTCATCAAATTCAGCAAGTATCAGAGATCCTCGTGTCTCTACCTCTCCATCACTGGGGCCATAAACGTGTTCTGCAGTGCTCAGCTTTTGTGCAGGCATTGAGATCAGAACTCAGAACTTTACCTACCAAACCATCTCCTATCCTAGGACTTTTATTTGTAAGTTGTATGTATCTGTGCACTTTGGGGAATGTGAGCCTGTGTTGTTTAGAGCTTATACTAAAGAGGCAAAGTAAGAGTGTTGGCATACTACCCACTGCAACAGTCCCAAGAATGGAATCTTCACAAAGAATGGGTTTGAAAAATAGTACTCTAAATTTTCAACCACCAGCATATACTAGATTGTATTTCTCAAAAGCCACTTATCTCAAAATACACTAAAAATGAAAGCTCTAAGTTAAAAGTAGGGTCAGATACAACAAGAGAGTTAGATCTGTCTTGGGAATCTATGTAAAGCATGACTAATCTAACTAATGTAAAATACAACTGATGCACTGGTCTGACAAGAAGCGGCTGAGGTCATCACGGCTAGGAGTGACCGCGATCCTGGAAGCTGCCGAGGTCCTGAGACATGAGAGCAGGAAGTTCAGGACCGGAATGTACATCTCTGGGAGACCCTGCCTCAAAGTAAAGCTGCCTCTTCATGCCCCAAAATGGGAAAAGAGTATGTTTAAGTGGTAGAGTGCTTTCCTAGCCTGTGCTGAATTAATGGGTTCAGTCTTTAATACCACAGAAAAAGTCTCTTACTCAACTGTGTTCCAGAACTAGACCATATAAAATAAAATCAGCCAAAACAATCATGAGCTCATGTGTACAATCCAGCATAGCTTACACTTCAGAAAAGCTCTCTGCTTTCCTTCACTTCACTCTCCATGTTCTGCCTGGTCAGTGCTTGGAGCTTCTTCTGCACATGATGAGCATGGTACCTGTCTACCCTGGCCCTTTCAGGGTTACCATTCCCTCTCCTTTCTGTCCATCACACTAAGTTCTTTCTAAATATCTGCCTGTGCACTAACTAAACTTCTACTCAGCTGATTCCATTCTACTATTTTTCCATATGAAGTGCATGTGTGTACATGCATGTGTGTACGTGCATGTGTGTACATTCATCTGTGCGCATGCACACACACTGCAAGGAGTGTAATTCCATAACTAGACGTTTTCTTTCAAACACACCTGACTTTCTGGAGACAGGGTCTCACTTTATAGCCAAGTAGCCCCTGGTTTGCAGTCACCTAGCCCTCCCAGGTGGTGCTGGGATTGCAGTCATCTAGCCCTCCCAGGTAGCCCCCGGTTTGCAGTCACCTAGCCCTCCCAGGTGGTGCTGGGATAGAATCCAGGCCCTCCTACATGGATCATTCTGTCTCTGAACATCCCAGCCCTTCAAGAGGAGATTTTAACTATTTCACTCAAAACTATGCACTTATTTATACTAGTTTCTAAATAAGACTGTTGTTGGTGCCAATATTTATTGAGATAAGGAAAAAAATCTATTTGTATGAAATTCCATCAACATCAAGGTATTTTTAAAAATCTTTTTTTCTTTTATACTTAGTAACATAATATTCAGCAAAAGAACTTCAGGAAAAATTTCAATATCAGCAAAATACATTTTTGTTCAATATACAGTCTTTCCCCATGTTACTATATAGCTGTTAAATGTACGTTGCCCATGAAGTTTTCTAACTGAAATTTCTTCCACGAGCATTGAAATGTTTCGGTCCATGTTAGCTGAAGGGCTTGAGAGCATGCCAGCTGCCTGATTACAGGTGCTGGGCGTGAGGGAACTGAGGGAACTTACTGGACTTGAGAGGAGAGGCAGCCCCGTCTGAGGATGAAAGGCTCTGGTTGATGTCCCATCCAAGGAATGAAAATTATGTTTCCTCCAGACACTTGAATGTTTCAGTGTAGTCCTCTGTGAGGGGAAAGTACTAAATTTTAGTGGAAATATTTAAATAATGGTAAATTTGTAGATACATTGCTAATGCACTCTGAGGTGCATACCGTTGGTGGTGAAGCTAAAGAACCCTTCCTATCTTACATGTATAAACATACACATACACACATACAGACACACCAACACAGACCTATATATATAGCACTTGTGTTTGATACCATGTCTCAGAAATTTTGAAGCGTGCCCAATACAACTGTTCTATGAACATGTTCACTCATAATCTAGCATCTAATATTTTAGCTTAAAGGGACAAAATATAGAAAACAGAGTTAAGACTGTAAAGTATATAATTGTGCCAAGAGACATTTTTAGAGGATTTAGTTTGGGATGACGAATTCAAAACTATAAAATAGAGGGCTGGGGAGAGGGCTCAGCGGTTAAGACCACTTATTGCTCTTGCAGAGGACTCAAATTTGGCACCCACATGGTGACTTACAGCCATTGTAACTTCAGTTCTAGATGGACCCAATGCCTTCTCCTAGCTTCTGTGGACACTAGACACTCATGTGATGTTCATATATACATGTGGGCAAAATACTCATCAATATTAACACACTAAAAAGAACTTTTCTAAAAACTAGTATGAATCAAGAAGCATGGTCACAGCGCTATGTTTTTACTGTGAATCAAGAAACAGGAGAAGTGAGAAGAGTGGTGTATATAAAGACTGCTGAGCCCAGGGCTAAAGGTTGGCCCGGGTAACAACTGAGACCCTCTCTCAAGAAGCAGGGGGGGAATACTTACAAATTGGACAAATTTATATCTAAGGATCAGAAATTTTACAAAAAAAATATGAAAAGTTAAAAAAAATAGACTAAATTGGTCACAGTTCACATTTATCAGCTTTGTGACCCAGGATGAGTTATCTTGTCCTTCTGGCCTATTGGGAAAAAAAAAAAAAAGAAAAAAAAAAGCACCTGGCCCTGGGGAGTGAGAGTCAGGCAGACAAATGTTCACACGCTATGCAGAAGGGTGCTTGAGCACATGTATGATTTCCTGTAAAGTCAGCACATGAAAAAGTCAGTGCTAGAAGACAAGCCAAACGCCATGTCCAAATGAAGTTCGCAGGCCTGCTCTCTTGTCCTGGTGGCCTTGAGCTCTCCTCCCTATGGCTTCTAAAAGCCTGGAACTGCAGGTCCACGGTGTCTCTCCAAAGGCCATAATGTTGTTAAGGCCATGATATCTTTGTATACTTTTAGGGTATATCTTTTTATTTAAGCAGCATGTTAAAAGTCTATGGATGATGTAGATAAATTATCATTTTCAAAATTAAATGGCTTATTTAGTAAGACTCAAGGACTAAACCGTGACAAAAGATCCAGGAACTAAAGATTCTGAGTACCTACTTAGTGCAGCCCCTACCGACAGCCTGTATCATTACCACGCAGCATCTGTACCAGGCCAGAGCTGCTTGCAAAACACACCAAGCTGACAGGAGAGTCTGCTTGATTCCTGCTTCTTCCCTGCTGATTGCTTGCAATACCAAAACAAACAAAAGGAACAGGAAAAATCCAAGTGAATGGAGGACATCCACAGCAGAACCCTAGACTACAAGAAACCTGAGAAGGGGTTAAAGGGGTACCAGATCAGCCACTGGGGATGACAGAGTTCCTAGCATGTCCAACCCTCTAAATCTCTCTTTCCCACACATGTTCTACCTGCCCCTTGGTAAAGTGCCAAGTTCTATAATCATTTGACATAACTGCGAGGAGCCAGTAAAGAATACAGAAATCAATACACACACACACACACACACACACACACACACACACACACACACACATGCACACACAGAGAGAGAGAGAGAGAGAGAGAGAGAGAGAGAGGAAGAGATAGACAGCAAGGAAGAGACACACACAAAGAGCACACACATAGAGACAGACAGAGAAAGAGAGGGACACATACACACACACACACACAGAGAGAGAGAGAGAGAGAGAGAGAGAGAGAGAGAGAGAGAGAGAGA
>NW_021604676.1:1837644-1857747 GCF_004785775.1 Grammomys surdaster | reverse complement strand
GAGAGAGAGAGAGAGAGAGAGAGAGAGAGAGAGAGAGAGAGAGAGAGGAGAAAAAGGTCACATAGCTTTTAGACTGTTGTTGAGAGGTTGAAATGACAGCCCTCACAGAGCCTTAAAATTTTTGCTGCTGTAATCATAGCTTTTAAAGAAGGGACCACACACTGAATTTTAAACCATGTGACCCATGATCTATTTCCTCTCTTACCTTGTGTTGACTTTCAAGAGGGTAGGTTATTGGCAAAAATATTAATAGTTCTGTAGAAGTCTTATCACACTACACTGGGTACTCTACAGATAACAGGCACCCTTGGGCCTTCATAACCATATCTCCAGTGAGTCAAATTCAAACCACATATTTGAAATATTACATGTTACCTACCAACATGTCTGCATTTTTCAGTCTTTCGCTTGTAGACAAACAGTGCTTTACATTTTGAGGTTTTCCAGCAACTGAATCTTTTTTTCCCTCCTGCTCAGTTTTTAATTGGTCTGATATTGTGCTTTTGGAACCTTCAACATCTTCACTGAGATCATTTTCTGTGCCAAGCTGAATGCTTTGCCCACATGTCTTTGATCTTTTGGAGTCTTTATTTGAACAATTAGTTTTGTATTTGTTCAAACAGTCAGGCATTTCCAACATAGTCACTTTTATTTTTGAGTCAATACCTTCTGAATCATGACACTGGAGATGACCGAGAGATCTTGGGATATTCTCGTCTTTTATTTTCTCCGTACATTTATTTGTGCAAATCTGTTTGTCAATACTGTTGCACTGCAAACACTGTTTCTCAGTTTCATGGCTCATTTCTTGCTCCTTAAGTTGTAATTTGCAAGATGTACTTTCCAATCTGCTAATCAAACCCAAGTCGCTTTCACTGCAGAGAGACGTGTTAGAGCAGCCAGTAGCCTTGTTCAGCAACTCTCGCCTGGCAGTGTGGGTGATGTCATCAGGATGGTTCTGATGCTGAGTTCTTTCTTCAGGTTTCAGAGGCTTTCCTTGAGGACTGTATTTGAAAGATCGGACGCATTTGCTAGGTTTGAGGCTTTTCCCATCACCTCTGTCTCCCAATAAGGACACTTCTGTATGAGAAGCAGAAACAGAGACATTCTCTCTGTCCTTCTTCAAAAAGGTTTTGTCATCAAATGAACTCCTGAACACTTTAGAAGGAATGGAATTGGAGTCGTGCTTGCTGAATGCAGGCCGGGGAATGTGAGCTGTGGGGCCGATGTGCTCTAAGTGCTGTGCGATCCTGGCTATGACATCCTGCCGCTCCTGGAGCAAAGAGTCGATCAGGGGCTTCGCCTCCCCAGCAGGCTGGCGAGGGTACAGACTGTGAGGGGCGCAGGTTTCTCCTGGCCTGGCTTCCGACTTCTCTCTCACTTTCCCTTCCCGGCTGTCTCCTGGGGAGCCAAACTCTGGACTCCCAAAAGAGACAGAGAATGCTTCTTTGCATCTTCTCACACACCCACTTTCCTGTGAAACTGGGTGAAGCTTTGGGCTAAGTGAAGTGGACTCCTGGGTGTGAAAGGGGAGTTCAGACATGCGAGAGGAGCTGGGGTCACAGTGAATCAGGTGCTGAGCAATCCTGGCAATGACTTCTTGTCGGTCCTGAATCAGGGAATCAATTAAAGGGTTAGGCTCCCCTACCGGCTGCCGGGAGCTTTGACAGCTGGAGACACTGGAATCGATCACAGAGAGTGATTTGAAAGTTCTCACTGATGCCTCCTGTGACCTCACTTCTCCGGTGCCACTGAAGGCCAGGACACTGGCTTGAGGTGCCCCGTGGTCAGACTTGCTACCCGTGCCTGGGCAGAGCCTGACATTTCTAATGGCTGCAGTGTACTCGAGAGGCGTGCCACTTCTGACATGCAGGGCACTCACAGATGCCATGGTCCATGTGTGCTTGCTGCATAGATTCTGTGAGCTGCTAGGACAACGGTATTCTACTTCACCAGGGCCACGGTGCGGACAGGCTCTAAGCTCCTGTTCTTGAATTCTCTTCTCATACAGACCAATGTTAGTGTGAATACTACAGGTCAAAACCGGATAGTGAGCTTGTCTAGGTAAGGACTGTACGCTGACTTTCAAGGCCACATTGTGAGAGACATTGGGAACAGGAAACACATGCTCAGTTGGAGTCTGTGAAAAGTTCCACTGCAGGTCGACATCAGCAGCACTGATTCTAGAGCCAAACAACACAGATCAGTCACAAGCTGCCCCTCCATCGCCCTGAGTCACTTTAAGGATACAAAGCAGTTTTATCTCTGCATTAACTCCCCCCAAGGTCCACTTTCAGCCACCCTACCTTGTACGTCACCGCTAAAACCAACATACATGGCACAGCCGATTGGACTGTTTTCTGTTATCTTAGTCTTTAAGACCAAATTTTATAGCCAGGTGGTGGTGGAGCACACTTTTGATCCTAGCCCTTGGCAGGCAGAGACAGGCAGATCCCTGAGTTCGAAGTTACCCTGGTCTATAGAGCAAGTTCCAGGACAACCAGGGCTATGTTCTGCCCTCCTCCCCCCAAAAAAACCAAAAACAAACAAACAAAAAGATAAGAGTTTCATTATGTGGCCTTGGATGTCCTAGAATTTACTATGTAGCACAAGTTGGTTTCAAACTTGCAAAGATCCTCCTACTTTTAGCCTTCTGTAAGATTACAGGAAGGACCTACAGACTTAAAACACCAAAAGCTCAAGAATATTATGATTTAATCATGTTTGCCAAAAATAGAGAAACAAAAGTACCAGGAAGTAGCAGGACATGCCTTTAATCCCAGCACTCAGGAGGCAGAGGCAGATAGATCTTTGTGAGTTTGAGGCCATTCTGGTTTACAGAGTTAGTTCCAGGACAGCCAGGATATACAGTGAAACCCTGCCTCAAAAAAGCCAAAACCAAACCAAACCAAAGAAAACCACACACACACACACAAACAAAAAAACAAAAAGCAAAAAATGATTCCCCCCTCCAAAACAACAAACCCAACCAAACAAAAAAATAAACAAAAACCAAAGGAAAAACACAAAGGAGGACTTTGTGTTTACTATTAAATAAGTGGATTCTGCTCATTGAGCAAAGATAGTCTGAAGACTACTTCACCTGCATAAAGAAAAAATCAGTTGCTTGGCAGCCTGCATGTTTCTTTATGCGCACGCGCGCACATACACACACACACACACACACAAAGTCATATACACAAATATGCATATGCTTTTCTTTCTCTCTTTTTGTTTTTTCTTTTCTTTCTAAGACAGGCATTTGCTATCTTGCTCATGTTCAAACTCACTGTTCCAGCAATCCTCCTACCCCAGCACACTCCTCTACTGCTGATGCTGACCTTGACCTGGAGTGAGCACACAGCATTACATCCAGCAATGTTTATATGTTTGAGATAGAAAACTCCAGATCATCAAAGGAAGTCACAAACCCAGGTGACCTCAGTTTCCACTTTACCGTGGCATTAGGTCCAGCTTAGCTTCCTAAGGTAAACCTGAATGTTCTTTAAACATTTTTATCCACCAAATTTAACCCACCAAGCCATCTTAACAAGATATAGCTCAATAAGATTATCCATATAATATATACTCTCTTAACTTGTTTTGAGAAAAACCTCATCAATGTATATTGATTTTCATTTATTAATGAAGTAAGTATGCTTTTGACAGGTTAAACAAACATCCAGTAAACTGTGATTATACACTGACCCTTTCCCTCCGGACATACATACCTGTAAAGAATGTTTCGTGGAATAGCACCATGAGAAACACTCAGCCACGCACTTAACTGAGAAAAAAACACAAACGATCTGACAGCCAGCAAAAGTGCCTTCTCTTCAATGAAGCGATCGCCATTCCTACAGGAAGGAACACAGCTGAGAGACTGAGAGACTGCTTTTGGAAGAGGAAAAATGGGAACAGGCGCCTCTTGGGATACGTACTCTAAGAGTATCTACATGCACTTCCTAATGTCACTCGGTGTCATAATTACGTAGTGAACCAATGTATTAAGTATCTCAACTTTACCACATACAAAGGAGGATTCTGAGACGTGATGCAGTGGCAGGGTAAGGTGGAGGAGGTCAGGGAAAACTGGAGAGCAAGCTGAACAACTCACTGTCGGGGAACTGGCTCCAAGATCCACCTCTCCAGTAGCAGTGCATCTTGCTTAATGGCAGGGTCATTCAGATCTGTCCCCTCTGTGCTAGGCCCCTCGTCACTGTAGCAGCAATCCGGCAGAAGCATCACTTCCACCATGATTGGAAGACTATTTTTCCACAACAGTGTGACTTCAGATCTGGTTCGTCTGGCTTGGCGACACTAGGAGAAAAGGAAGATAAACAAATGAATATTCTCAATAACTGCCATAATTTTGTATTTAAATTTCAAAACTATAATTGTAGATGTCTGCATAAGAAACACAGCATATACGGTAGCACTTGCTCAGGCTTGGCTGACTCTTCTATTCCCAGCACCCACATCGTGGCTCACAATCATCTGTAAATCTAGCTTCAGAGGATCTGATGCTCTCTTCTGGCTTCCGTGGCACCTGGCACTCAGACATACATGTAAGCAAAATACTCATCTATATTAAATAGAATTTTAAAAAATAGGCAGCTCAGTTGTGGAGTACTTGCTGGCATGGTAAATCACTGGGTAGTCAGTGGTGGTGCATAGGAGTACCACCCACTACTTGAGAGACAGAGGCAGGTAGATCTCTGTGAGTTCAAGGTCAGCCTTGAACACATAGGACAGCCAGGGCTACACATAGAAACTCTGTCTCAAAAAACAACAACAAACAAATAAACAAACAAAAACAAGCAACAGGGGCTGGAGTGATGGCTCAGAGACTAAGAGCACCTATTTCTCTTCCAGAGGTCCTGAGTTCAATTCCAAGGAATCACTTGGTGGCTCACAACCATCTGCAATGGGATCTAATACCCTCTCATGGTGTGTCTGAAGTCAGTGACAGTGTACTCACATATATAAAATAAATAAGTCTTAAAAAAACCACCACCAACAACAAAAGAACTTAATAACTGGAAGAAAGTGTAAATATTAGAGAAAATATATAATTTTTAGAAATTATATCATGTGCTAATTATTAAAAAAGTTTTAACAATTTTCTTTTAAAATATTAATAAAAATTATTCCTATTGAAAAAATACAGGAGAAATATTTAATGCAGGTCATTTATCTACTGAATAAGAACAGACAATGGAAGGACCAAGGGAAGATGCCACAGCTAAAGGAAAGAAGATGGTAGCAGTGAAGTCTCCTGTGGTGTGGGAGGAGCACGAGAATGGCTTCCAACCTCTCATCTTAGGGAAGTTACCCAGTGCACTTCCAAGCCACTACTCAAACACAAAAATCACTGTGACAGAATAGCAGGGATGAAAACATTTGAGCTAGTTTACACAAAAGACAAACCCAACAGCAATGGAGTCTGGTCCTCACCTGGGCCAGCTTGTCGCTGCATTCATGTCTGGCCGTTCCTGGGAAACGAGACTGCGCTGGAGGGCAGTGGAAACTCTCTGCACGGCCTTTCACAGAGCACTCAGGGGTTCGTCCTTCAGTTATCAGCAAGGCCAAAGAGACCAAGAACTCCTCTGCGTCATATTCAAAATACTCATCCAAGGCATCTGGCATAAAAAAAATTTCTTCATTGTATTAAGAATTCCATCACTTGGATTATTCACATTTTTTTACACTGTTGCTGTTTGTTTATCTATCATTATGGAACTGAACCCAGGGCTACATATATACTAGGTCAGTGTTTTCCCACGCCAACAAGTGCTCTACAGCTGAACTATATCCATGGATCATTAATTTTTAAGGAATTAATTGTTTGGAGATAGGGTTTCATACAGCCCAGGCTGGCCTTGAGTTCACTGAGTGGTAGAGATTGGTCTTGAACTCCTAACCTCCCTATCTCTGGCTCTTAGGTGCTGAGATTGCAGTTGTGTAGCACCATTCCTATCTACTCTGTCACTGAGATAAGCCTCTAACCCTAAAGTACTCAACAGGAGCTCAACAGCCGGGGGCAATACTCACAGCCCTCAGAAGACTAAGACAAGGATTGCTGTAAGCTTCAGGCCAGCCTAGGCTACACAGTGAGCTCCAGGCTACTTTTGGTTATACAAGACCCTGTTCTCAAAAAGCAAAAACTAAAAAACAAAAACCCAAACCTCCACTACCAATGACAGTGAGAGTGTAGCCGAGACCTAAATCTCAGCACTGAGGAGGCTGAGGCAGGAAGGTAACAGCTAACACTTAAGCCAGTGTTTTACTGGCATCAAGTATCACTAGTTCTAAGCACTCAGTCTAGAGGAGCTCAGGCCTCACGGCACTGCAGGATGAGGATTCCTGCCGCATTTACAGGCAGTCAAAGCTAGCACACGCCAGGCAATCTGCAATTTGGATATACAGTTTGGCTCCAGAAACCAGGCCCTTAACTATCATAATAATGCTGTTGATCACCATGACCATAAAATCTCCTATTACATACTTGTGTTTCTTAAATAAAAATGAAAATAATGTATATTTAACAATGCTTTAATTCATTTGGTATTTTTGTGATACAGAATTATTTCTGGAAATGGGACTATAAATTATAATAATGAGCTGATTGGAAAAGAGAGGGTCTTAACTCTCCCTGGGGAATGAAATTAGATAATAAATCAAGGGGTAGTTACAGATAAACCTATGGACATATGATCATTCCTACCTTTATACTTTTTGTTACATTTTATTACTTTATTTGTGCATGTACATGTGTATAGGTACCTATGGAACATGAGTATATGCCATAGTGCAAATAGAGGGGTCAGAGGGCAAATTTGTTCTTTCACTATGTGAGGTCTCAGGATTGAACTCAGGCCATCAGGCTTGCTGGCAAGCACTTGCTGAGCCATTTTGTTAGCCCCTTACATTCTATCTTTTTAAAAAACGTGTTTTTACTTACTAGTAGACAACTTTCCTTCTCATTTTTTTTATTTAGCTAGAACTATAGCATGATCTATTTAATCAATCCCATTCTGTTGGATGATCCAGTTGTTTTCTAAATAGACAAACAAATATTTATAAATATGCTTTAAAACTAATATGCTTGAATATTCAGCTGAGTGAACTCACTAAGACTGGAATAAACTCGCAAATGAACAATTTATATTTATATCAGAGACCATACTCTCTGAGGATAAAACAATATTATCTTAAATAAGTTATCTTTTTAGCAATCTCCCAGGTTTTCCCCTGGCCTCTTTTCCACTTTACTCTGTGGTTTGAGTGCCCTGGAATCTTTCTACTACTTTGGCAAGCAATAGAAATAAGTCAAATGGCATGTGTAGCAGACCAGCAAGCCTTGGGAAGCACATTCCTCCTCCATCCCTCTACACAGAGCTGTGTGCTGCCCAACTATGTGAGGTTTTTCCAGGATACAAAGGCAGCAATGTGTGTGCATGGCAGGTTCTGGTGCAGTCAGAGGGTCTGCTTACTCTGCATCTCTCAGGAATCCTGTGATCTCTCCTAGGGTTATCTCTGAGCTACTTCTACCCTTCCTTTTCTTTCCTTTCTTTCTTTCTCTCTTTCTTTCTTTCTTCTCTTTTTTTCTTTTCTTTTCTTTCTTTCCTCCTTTCTTTCTTGTTAGCTTTTTGTGTTGTTTTAAGATTTGTTTTTCTTTTTTTAAGATGAGTTCTCATTTAGTCTGGACTGGCCTCAAAGTCACTATATATAGTCAAGGCTGTACCTTCTGGTCTTCCCGCCTCTACCTCCCAAATGCTGGGCCAGCTGGCCATGACCCAGCTCCACTGCTTCTGAAGACCAGAGATGCATAGACTCTCAGGGCTGAAAGAATCCTGAGAAATTCTAACTCAACCTCCAAACAAGCCGTCAGACACTGCCCTGGGAACTGTCAGCAGCCAGTCCTTGCACATTTAGTGGTGAGGTGGCCTACTTCACTTCTGGATCTTCCCAAGTGTGTAGAGCTTTTGTTATGCCTAAGCTGCTTACTTTTCTAGTTGAAGTGGGCTCCAGTCCAGCGTCTCATGAGCATGGCTCTCCAGAGCCCCAGCCTGGCCCCAGCTCCCCATCAGACTGCAAACACAGTGCACAGAGGCTGAGCGACGCAGTTCCATCTCTCATCCTAGTGGAGATCTGTTTTATTGAAGACTCATTCCACTAAAATCCCCAGAGTACAAAGGTTTGGTTATCTCTCTTCTTCAGTTGTTGGCTTCCTAAGGAATCCACTTATAGACACTTGGGCCTGAGCTGTCACAGAGTCAGCTGCTCTAGCTGGACAATGTGGCATGGACTCTGATGTGGATTTTGCCTGAGTCCCAGGTCAGCTCAGCTTTTGCAGCTCCCTGCATAGTCTCTCCATCTCAGACAAAGTCCTGTCTAGAGAGCTCGTGTCCTCCATTCTCTCTCCAATGCATCAGGCCTGCTTTCTCCTCTCTTTTTCATATACCCACATGTTTGTGAGAACGCCCTGTCTCATCTTTGGAAGGCCTCTTTCTGACCTGTTCTCGACATTGACCTCTTAGTGACTTTCTTCTCTTCCCACAGTTTGCATAAGCCACTGACGCAGTGAATGACTGTTGCCAGACACTGGCATGCAACTTAGAGTCATGCCTTCCACATCCACATGGGTCCATGTCACCCTTTTCCATGGACAGACAACCTCCAAAATTTGGGGCACTGACCAGGAGAAAGGAAAGGCTGATGAAACCAATCAACACTGCAGATGAACTAATCCAGCACTGTCTTGACAGCTCTGAAGCATGCTGAACCATCTGTTTCCTCACAGTGAGTATCTTAACCCTGCATCCTTGAAACCCACCGAAATGTGAACAAAGTGAAACAACCGACCACACTTGCACTCTAGCCTCCCTCTATACATCACACACACACACACACACACACACGCACACACACCCTCTCATACACACTGCACATATACACATACTATTAATAGTTTTTTTAAAAAAATATATAAACCTTAAAAAACTGTATCAACATACGATTATGAGAAACAGCTATAATAAACATCATGGATTGACTTCATTTTTGTTTTATTTTTTAGTTTTTAAGACTCGTCTGTTTTTGGTTTGAGACACGGTTTCTCTTTGCAGCATAGGCTATCCTGGAATTGACTCTGTAGACCAGGCTGTCTTCAAACTCACAGAGTTCCCCCTGCCTCTGCCTCCCAAGTGCTAGGATTAAAGGCGTGCGCCACCACTGGGCAGCTTAAAGACTTCGTTTTTAAAGCTAAGCACATATGTGTGTGCTGTACGTGGGAATGTGAAGGTTAAGTGCTGGTGCCTGCAGAGCCAGAAAAGGAAGCTGGCTCCACTGGAGCTGGGATTACGAGCAGTTGTGACTGGTCCAATATAGGTGCTGGGAACTGAACTCTGGTCCTCTGCTCCTAACTACGGAGCCACCTCCCTAGACCCAATACAACACCTTTATCTTGGCTCCCCTCACTAATCTCTTTATCTTTGCATGTGTGTGAGTGCTCACATGTGTGAGAGGGTGCATGTGAGGATGGAGGTTGATGCTGGGTGTCTTCCTCAACTGCTCTCTACTTTCTCTGAGGTAGGCTCTCCGGCTGACCCTGGAACTCACCATTGAGGAAGCACAACTCGTCTGAGGGCTCTGCTGTTTCTACCTCTTGAGAGCAGCTGCAGGTGGCTGTCAGGCCTACCGGGCTTTCATGTGGGTGATGTGCTCTCAACTCTGGTCCATATATTTGTGGCCAAGTACTTAACCCTCAGAGCCAGCTCCCTAACACTCTTTCCACTTGGCTAAACTGAGACTGGAACATCTTGCAGACTATAGTTGCAAGAGTTATTTGTAAAAAAAAATTTTTTTTAGAATATTGCCGTACACATAAGTGACACCGCATAACTATTTAAATTTAAAATAAACACCATTGGACACTACTTCCCTTTGTGGGTGAGAAGTAGTAATTTTAAAGTCACTTGCCCAAGCTTACATACATTATAATCATCAACTCTGACTTATTTTTTATTTCACACAAAAAAGACTCATAGGAGACCACCTCAACTTATGGTATAGGTTCTTGAAAGCTCTCTGGACAACTTTCAATGGGTCCTTGTCTTAAAGAATTTATTCAGTTCTCTTGTTTCTTTTTAGTTTTTTGTTTTAGTTCTGCTGAGTGCATTATTTTTATTCAATTTCATCTGGTTTTGGTGTGTGTGTGTGTTGCATGTGTCTGAGTGTACACTGTGTGTGCCACACCACGTATGTAAGATCTGAGGGCATTCTCTGGAGTCAAGTCTCCCCCTCTACTGTGTTTTTGTGGATTTTGGGGATCAAACTCAGGCTCATCTGGCAAGTGCCTGTACCCGTTGAGACATCTCACTGTTCCTCTCCTGTGGCTTCAGATAAATGATACTCTAAAGGCTAACTGTATGCACAAAGGGTTAAATAAGATGCCTACATTATAATGCATTTTAAACCTGGATTATTACAATGTGACAGTTGGTAGAACCTCAAAGCACACAAAGACGTAAGCTCCAGTACTGGGCAAGCTGAGCTGACCCTTTCCCCAGTGCTGTGAGTCAGATCCAGGGCCCCAGTCATGTTACTGAGATGTTCAAATACCAAGTCTCATCCCAGGCCAATGTAATCAAAATTCTTACCTCAGAAACTTCTGAGGAAAGAAAAAGACTTTGTCCTTTGATTTTTGGCACATCTTGCTATGGTAGAAACTTAGGTTTGTTTTTAGTTAACAGTCAACTATTAAATAACAAACCCAGTACAGTCAATAGGCACTTACTTTAAAACACACTACTGTAAATATACCACATTTTTTGAATCCATTCCTCAGTTGAAGGACATCTGGGTTCTTTCCAGCTCCTGGCTATTATAAATAAGGCTGCTATGAACATAGTTGAGCATATGTCCTTGTTATATGTTCGAGCGTCTTCTGGGTATATGCCTAGGAGTGGTATAGCTGGATCCTCAGGTAATGATATGTCCAATTATATTTACACAATGGAGTATTACTCAGCTATTAAAAACAATGAATTCGAGAGGTTCCTAGGTAAATGGATGGAACTAGAAATTATCATCCTGAGTGAGGTAAGCCAATCACAAAAGAACACACATGGTATTCACTCACTGATTATTGGATATTAGCCCAGAACCTTGAAATGCCCAAGATGCAACTCACAGGCCACATGAAGCTCATAAAGAAGGAAGACCAAGTGGGGGTGATTCGGTCCTTCTTAGAAGGAGCAACAAAATACTCAAGGGAGCAAATATGGAGACAAAGTGAGGGACAGAAACTGAAGGAGGGGCCGTCTGAAGACCACTCCACCTGAGTATCTATCCCATGTGCAGTTACCAAAGGTAGATGCTGATGTGGAAGTCAGGAAGTGCATGCTGATAAGAGCCTGATATAGATGTCTCCTCAGAGGAGTCTGACATATTCAGAGGCAGATGCTCACAACTAGCCATTGAACTGATCATGGGGTTCTCAATGGAGGAGTTAGAGTGAAGACTGAAGGAGCTGAAAGGATTTGCGGCACCATGAGGAGAGCAACAATACCAACCAACCAAAACTCCCAGGGTCTAAGCCACCAGCCTGGGAGCACTTAGGGAGGGATCCAGGGCTTTAGCTGAATATGTAAGAGTGGAGGGCCCTGCTGGGCATAGGTGGAAGAAGAGAACCTTGACCTCATGAAGGCTGGACGCCCCAGGGGGTGGGAATTTTGAGGGTGGGGAGGTGGGAGTGGGGGGGTAGATAGAGGTTACATCCACAGAGAAGGAGGAGGGGTGAGGGGATTGGGGGTTCCTGGGTGGGTGGAGGATGGGGTAAGGGGACAACATATGAAATGTAAATAAAACATCCAATAAAAAAATTAAAAACAAAAAACAAAAACCAATAAAACACACTACTGACTGTACTAGCTCAGATAGTCAGAATAATTTTCTTAGTGACTTTTCAGCACAAAGAACTAGAAAGTGAATTAAACTATTGTTTTCATGAGTATTTGCTTTCTGATGTATTTGTCTGGATAAAGAGATATTATGAGGCATCTTCCTTAAAAAATGAAGTTGGCTCACAGGCCACATGAAGTCCATAAAGAATGAAGACCAAGTGGGGGTGATTCGGTCCTTCTTAGAAGGAGCAACAAAATACTCAAGGGAGCAAATATGGAGACAAAGCGAGGGACAAAAACTGAAGGAGGGGCCGTCTGAAGACCTTTCCACCTGAGTATCCATCCCATGTGCAGTCACCAAAGGTAGATGCTGATGTGGAAGTCAGGAAGTGCATGCTGATAAGAGCCTGATATGGATGTCTCCTCAGAGGTCTTCAAGAGTCTGACATATTCAGAGGCAGATGCTCACAACTAGCCATTGAAGTGATCATGGGGTTCTCAATGGAGGAGTTAGAGTGAAGACTGAAGGAGCTGAAAGGATTTGTGGCCCCATGAGGAGAGCAACAATACCAACCAACCACAGCTCCCAGGGTCTAAACCACCAGCCTGGGAGCACTTATGGAGGGATCCAGGGCTTTAGCTGAATATATAAGAGTGGAGGGCCCTGCTGGGCACAGGTGGAAGATGAGATCCCTGACCTCATGAAGGCTGGACGCCCCAGGGGGTGGGAGTTTTGAGGGTGGGGAGGTGGGAGTGGGGGGGTAGATAGAGGTTACATCCACAAAGAAGAAGGAGGAGGAGTGAGGGGATTGGGGGTTCCTGGGTGGGTGGGGGATGGGGTAAGGGGACAACATATGAAATGTAAATAAAACATCCAATAAAAAAATTAAAAAAAAAAAAAATGAAGTTGGCACCGGGCAGTGGTGGCGCACCCCTTCAATCCCAGCACTTGAGAGGCAGAGGCAGGCGGATTTCTGAGTTCGAGGCCAGCCTGGTCTACAGTGTGAGTTCCAGGACAGACAGCCAGGGCTACACAGAGAAACCCTGTCTCGAAAAACCAAAAAAAAAAAAAAGAAAGAAAAAAGAAGTTGGGGAGTTGTAGAGCAGGCTGAGTACTCAAGAGCACTGACTGCTCTTTCAAAGGACCCAAGTTCAATTCCCAGCACTGACACAGTGGCGCACAACCATCTATAATTGTAATTACAGGAGTCTGATGAACTCTGAGGACATAGAATGTAGGTTGTGCACAGACAGATACGCAGACAAAACACACATAAAATAAAAACAGAAATGAGGTTAGAGTATAGTTAACAAAACTGAAAGCCAATGAGAAGTCAAATTCATGCAAAGAACTTTGTAAACAATGTTTCTTCCCTTTTTGCTCTGGGTGGGTGGACAAGGTCTTAGTCTGTACTCTAGGTTGGCTTGAACTTGCTATATAGCCCACTTTGGCAGTTTGACTCTAAGAAATCCTCCTGTCTTGGTCAAAAAATTGTCCTTTAATGAATATTTGCTTTTCAACTGTAATTAAAAGATCCACTGGAGAATGCAGTTTTACACAAAGGGGCAGTAAGATCCAGAGAGTTCAATTTTAGGCAAGTTCAGACATGTTACTTAATTTCTTTATTTCTAATGGAGGAATGATAAATGTTATGAGAGAAAGATCTCATCTGTCCTTGGGGGAAAGTAGGACTTTCCCACAGGCCTTGTTTTCTCTCCAGGGGACATGCTGAAGGGAAACCTTTCCCTTCAGGGAACTCTGACAGCCTCTGGGCAGTTTCTATCCAAGGCAGCAGAAGACTGATATGGGTTACTCTCACACTACAAACCAAACATAGGATGGGCATCTCTGACAGGGAAATAGATAGGGACAGATTTCCATGCTGAGGCACAGGAAGAAGCAGAGGTCAGCAGTCCCCACGAATGAGGGAAAAAGTTATGAGAAGGGAGGTCAGGTTTTATCTCCAAAATACAAAACAAAATATACACAGCAAACCAGAGACAATTCACCTGTAGAAGACATGTATGACCAGAGATGTTCAAGCAAGCCTTCCTGAGACAATTCACCTGCAGAATGTATGACCAGAGATGTTCATAGCAAGCCCTCCTGGAAGAAGAAAACTGTATTACCTGGATCCACTCAAATAGTGTGGAAACCTTAGAAGTACAGGTAAATGTAAATAATTTACTTTTAGATTGGTTGGTTATTTGGTTGGTTGGGTTGGATTGTTTTTTTTTTTTTTTTTTTTGCTTGTTGTTTTTACATTTTTACATTGTATGTGAATATGTAAGAATATGTATTCCACGCAGTATGAAGGCCAAAGGACAGCTTTCAGGAGATAATGCCCCACCACAAAACTGAACTCAGCTTGTCAGGCTTGAAACTACATGCCCTGGCCTCCTAGCCATCTTGTTGTCACTATTCTCATTTTTTTTTTAAGATTTATTTTATATATATGAATACACTGTAGCTGTCTTCAGACACACTAGAAGAGGGCATCGGATCCCATCACAGATGGTTGTGAGCCACCACATGGTTGCTGGGAATTGAACTCAGGACCTTTGGAAGAGCATCCAGTGCTCTTAACCACTGAGTCATCTCTCCAGCCCTCTATTCTCATTTTTAAATCAGTTTTTTTCCCTTTATTTCATTTTTTTTTTTTGAGACACAGTCTCAGTATGTAGCTCAGGATAACTAGAATTTACAATGGCTCAGGTGAGCTCATGGCAATCCAACTACCTCAACCTACCAAGGACTGGGATAATTTCTGTTGCCACCATGCCTAGATTTACAATAAATTTTATTTAGTTATTTATTTATGTATATGAGGGCTTTATCTGCATGTACACTTGCATGTTAGAAGAGGACATCAGATGGTTGCAAGGCACTATGTGGTTGCTGGGAATTAAACGCAGGACCTCTAGAAGAGCAGCTAGTGCCATTACCTGCTGAGCCATCTCTCCAGCCCCTACAATGAAGGAAAAATAACCCCACTGTCCATATCACAGACTTATAAGGTGTATGACAGAAGACAAGATGAGGAGCCACACAGCATCTGACTCCGTCCTTGGTGTAGCACGGTGGGCAGGAGGCGGCTCAGGAGGTCAAGGACTTGCCATGCAAGCATAATGGTCTGAGTTCAAGCCCCAGAAAACATGCAGGTTGGTTGGTTTGTTTTAAAAGAAGGATAGAAAGAAAGATTCCTTAGTGATTAAGAACATGCACTGCCTTTCAAGAGGATTTATGATTGGTAGAAACCTCACAACTGCCTATAAGTCCAGCTCTGGGAGATCTGATGTCCCCTTCTGGTCTCTGTGGACATTGCACTCATGTGCACAAACACACAAAACATGTACACATAATATAAAAAATAAAAACATATTTTAAAAAATGTTCATTGGGAGATATGGCTCAGTGGTTATAAGCACTAGATGCTCATTTAGAGGACCCAGGCTCAATTCTCCACACCGACAGGTTGGCTCACAACAATCTATATATAGTCCTAGTTCCAGGGATCTTATGCCCTCTTCTAACTTCTGTAGGCACCAGGCACGCACATGGTACACAAACATACATGCAGGGTACATGAATGCACACACACACACACACACACACACACACACACACTTTTAAAAAAGAAAAGAAAAGAAAAACCCATTGTGGTGTTATGTGTTTGGAATTTTAGTGTCAGGAAGACAGAGATGGATGGCTATCTGGGACTTGCTGGCTAGTCGACTTGGTAAGTTCTAGACTTTCTGAAAGAGCTTGTCCCCACAAAGGGGGTAGGGGGAGACAGCAGCTGACAAGCCTGGACATCCCAGGTTGTCTTTTGGACTCCAAATCCATATGGGCACTTGCTATCCCGTACGCACACTGGGAGCAAAGGTTCTTGCTAGATTACAGTAGCTCCTCAACATTCAACTTCCAGTCACAGACCTGCAGGAAGTAAATCTGTCCCGTCTACCCCAACAGGCTCTTGTCATCGTGTTTATGTTGCCCAGGCCAGCCTGTAGCTTACAATTCTCTTGCCTCAGGCTTTTACATAGCTGAAACTAAGCTGTGATCCCCTTTGCCAGATGAAATGTGTGTTCTTTCAAAGTTAAGAATTCTGATGGTTGGTGAGATGATTCAGTAGCTACAGGTACTAGCTGGCAAGCCTAATATTCTGTTTGCTTGGGATCCTCACGGTGGAAAGATAACTGATTCACACAGTTGTCCTGTGACTTACATATATGTTCTGTGGTATGGGTTTCCATGCATCTACATATACATTCATATGAACTCACACACATAAATGTAATGATTTTTTTTAAATTATGAAGTCTGGGATCTTGTCATAATAGTACAAAACCAACTAAGACGGTTATCTTGACTTTCTGGTAATTTAAATAGTTAACCATTCAACTAGTTATAGTCGTTATAGTCTATAATAATGATTAGAAATAATGATTGGGTCTCCTGAAAAGTATAAAGTGCTCTTAACCACTGGGCTATCTCTCCAGCCCCCAAGAGTCCGATTGTTTTTCAAGACAGGGTTTGTGTAGCCCTGGTTGTCCTAGAACTCAATCTATAGACAAGGCTGGCCTCAAACTCAGAGATCCCCTGCCTCTGCCAGAGTCCCTGCTCTTAATGGAACCTTAAACCAAGCAATGAGGAGAAAGTGACAACTAAACTAGGAGCCACAGAGAGTTTTGTCCTAACAAAAGCACCGTCTTTATTGCATACAACATCTTCGTCAGCTGTAGTTACAAACCTGTATAGATTAATAACACACAAACTAGAGTGCTTGACATCCTGGAGAACTGACAGGGTCTTTCTCTTGAAGTTAATATAATTTATCGTCCAAAGAAAAATAACATAGCACAAATCTATGTTGAGCCTTCTAAGTGTCATAAACTGCTGCTTCACACTTTCAACGCCAGGCACACTCACTGTGATTAACATTTACAGATGGACTGCTCAAACTTCATGATTCCAAAAGCTTGGTGGACAGAGGAACTTAAAACACAGGTTCTACATTTGTTTCATGTGCAAATCACAAACACTTTCAACACTGAAAGACTTCTCCCTGAAACTAGACCAACCTCTATGCTCACAATTTGAACAGTAACTTTATAACTGTAACATATCACAGTGACTTTAGAGTGTATTGGTTCTGTAACTTTATTTGCATTAAAACTGCTAAAGGGCCACCTTTTCTGGCCCTTCACCATCTGCAAATCCACAAGCCTAGTTCTAGACGCATGACCCATAGAACCCTCTTTGTGTATGAGCCATCTTTCATGGGTAAGTGTAGCTACTACCATCCCTCATCAAAGAAGCCTCCCCTTATACTAAGTGGAACCCATTATGGAAAACTAAAACTGGATGCAATGCAGAAATCAACAGATTGTGGGGAGCCCAGCCCCAACATACACATCTCTATCACAGCTTCTGCGTCTATGGCTCAGAGAACATCAAAGAGCCATCGTACCAAGAGGTTGGCTGTGAAACAGTCTCTCCTAGAAATAGTGAATGGCAGTATCAGTAGACATTTTAATGTTGGGGGGAGTGTTACTGGATCCCACCCATAGATATTTAAGAACTGCTGGAAGGCAGGAATTTGCCTTTCCTAAGGATGAGCCCCCTTGACTGGTTGTACAATACAAAATGATCAGCCTTGAGACCATATACACACATACAAAAACCAAAAACAGACTCAGCAGGCTGTGTTTCTACACACTTGTGCATGCACACCCCAATAATAATAACCAAAGCAAATGAGGCTATCAAATTAAGAAGGGGGAACATATGAGGGGTTCCAGGGAAAGTGGCTGGGAAGAACTGGAGAAGAGTGGAGAAATGATACAATTCTATTTCAATTAAAACAAATTAAAATGTTAAAATCCTTGGCTTTATAATTATATGAGGGCTATGTGAATGAAGATGTCTTACTAAGTCATTTTTCTACACTGTAATTAAAAATAATTTATGCTAGCCATATCAATTTTTATCCTTAGGCAGTTGTGAGAGCCTGGATGCCACCTTGAATGGGCTCAAATCTCAACTCTCTTTTAAGTGCTGAGAATGCAATTTCTTACAAAACATTTAAGACCTTCCATCCTTCCTCTGATGTTACCTTGAGGTTAGTGAAAGTTATGTGGGGCTTTCCGAAATATATGGCAGATTTCCTAATATGGTCAGAATGCTTGCATCCCTCTGAAATCCTTTATTGATATGTAGTTCCCGATGTGATAGCAGTCAGAGGTGGACCTCTGGAAGGTATCCAAGGGAGCCTGTGTGTCCCTTTACTTGAAGATGTAACAGGAAGGCATGTCTGATGCAAAGGTGAGCCCTTTACAAACAATAAATCTTCCAGTGCCTAGATCTTTGGACTTCCCAGCCTCCAGAACTGTAAGCAATAATTTTCTCTTGATTATAAATTACTTAGCTTAATGCATTTTGTTATAGTAGCCGAAATAAAATAATACAGTTTCTAAGACCAAGCCAAACTCCTTTTTAAATTTTTTTATGAATTCTCCCTGGTATAGCATTAAAGAAGTATAAGAGGAAGTCTAGACAGGTTATGTAATCTTCCCAAAAATACACAGAAAATGTGTCTAGCCAGCACATCTTGGTCTCATTTCAGTACTTGGCTCTCCCATCAACATCGCCCCTACAGACCTGCATGCGGACCTCACTCATAATCTTCTGTCTTAACAGCTGCTCCAACTTTAGTATGAAAGTCTTAAGGACTTTGTACTGGGTTAATCCTAAATATATTTGTTACAAATGTCAGTAATTTTACATAAATATTTCATTAGCATTTAAAAACAAGGAAACAAGTTTTACCTTATAACCTCATTTAAAAAATTAAAATATTAACCATCTACACTGCTAAATGTAGTTCAGACATGAATATCAGGAAGCTTCTGAGACAAATCCAGTGGAGGAAGTTGAAAAGAAAAGTATAAACCATCATTCTTCATTTCTATAATGCATGTAATAATTGAATAGTTACTTTACTTCATTGTTTAGAAAAACAAAGTAACATTCTAAACTTGGGGGCAATGAGACAGAATAATGGAGAGGCCATTTACTTTATATGAAATTCTAATTATGGTTGCTCAATCTGGCAAATAAAAATACAACTTTCATAATTACATTTAAGCTTAGGTACAAGATACTAGGTACATTTAAGCTTAGGTACAAGGTACTCGAAAGTTATTCATTCATCTGAAATGTAGATTTAAATGAGGCACCACATTAAACAAGAACAAAAATCAAACCAAACCAACAACAAACCAGAACAAAACATCCACTGCTGCAGGCCCTACATCTTGCCTGGGAAACGCAGTGGAGCTGGCCCTGATGGTGAAGGCAAGGGTGGCCAGCTCAAGGGTGTGAGAGCTAGAGAGCTGGCCCAGACCTTCTGAGGCTGCAGCACTCAGGACAGCAGGCCCTGCACTTCATCGAGCAGCAGATCAGAGCTGCCTCTGGAGGCACAGGTACAAGTGAGTTGTCCCTGCCCTTAGTCAGCTGTAGCACTATTCAAGCTATCTGGGACAATGCTGGAGTGCTCTCCTGGTGGTGTAGGTGTGGGAGAGCTGGCAGGCTGACCAACTCAGCTAGATCTGACCGACCAAGGCCTAGATCTAGGGCTTCGAGTTGGTCCGCCCTAAAAATCTACCTCATCTATGAATTGCTGGGAGTGTGTGGAAAAGGCAGGTCTTACAGATCCAAACTTTCATGATCTCCATGACACAGGGGAACAAAAGGATAACGGAGAGAAATCCTCATAAGGATCCAGCATTGATAGTGTGGCAGAAACCAAAGGCCTTGAACCAGACTC
Organism: Grammomys surdaster; assembly: GCF_004785775.1. NCBI lineage: Eukaryota > Metazoa > Chordata > Mammalia > Rodentia > Muridae > Grammomys > Grammomys surdaster. The sequence goes on along the minus strand of NW_021604676.1, from coordinate 1,838,006 downwards.
ATGGCAATGAACATTTGCAAGAAAAGAAGTGTGGTCAAAAAGATACACTGTGGGACACACTGTGTCACACTAAAGTTTCCACAGTGGGATGTTTCCTATGCTTTGTTTTGCTAAATTTCTGTTGCTTTTTTATTTCTTTTGGGGGTAGATTGCAAGGGCAGAGGGTCATCGAAAGGGATGGGAGGTGAAGGAGATTGAGGTGATGATGAGAAACTTACAAAGAATCCATAAAATCCACCTCTGGTCAAGCCTACATCACCTATTTCTATTGTTTGAACTTAGATATTTATATTTTGCATCTAAGACTGCTGTGCAATATACATATACATATACATATACATATACATATACATATACATATA
>NW_021604676.1:1798717-1837634 GCF_004785775.1 Grammomys surdaster | reverse complement strand
ATATACATATACATATACATATACATATACATATACATATACATATACGTATACATATACATAAAATCAACATAGCACCCCAACTCTAACTGAAGTACCTAGGTGATGATGCATCTATTTCCTACAATATGCAGTCAAATAAGCAAGGCTGGCAGTGTGGCTCAGTCATACAGCATGTGTCCAGCAAGCACAGGGCCCTGGTTCCTTTCCCTAAAACGTTGATGACAAGACTACTTCAAAAACAAGTCAATCCTAGTACCTTCCTACATCAGAAAACCATGCTATGGTTAGAACCGGTCTCTACGGGTATACGGAGTACATTCAGTATGGTCCTATTTTTGGAGTCCCAAGGCACACAAATTAACGTGAGTTTATGTGGCTAAAAAGTGGCTAGAAAGATTGGAGTTGTATACACACACACACACACACACACACACACACACACACACACACACACACGTCAAACTGTTGATACTATTTAGCCCGAGAAACAGAAAAAGGAAGTGAGAAGGAATCAGTTTCTATTTGATGATGTGCTGTCTTGTGTTAATTTTGTTTCAAACATTATGCAGCGTTTCTGTAATGTCTTAAACCAAAGCCTAACAGGCTGGGACATGGCTGAAATCAAACAAACACATGCTCAGGCCTATCTAGCTCTAAGGCTTCTGAAGTCACAGACAATTGATATTTAACCAAGGCAACAACAAAATCTACAACAATACAGATGTTAAGTTTTGCTAAAGACATTTTTAAAGGAATCTTATTTAGCAAAACATACAATGAAGTCCACTCAGTTAAAAAGAACTACAGTTTCATATTTCTTATGATTTTAAAAATAATGCCTAAAGGTATGTCAAGCATGGTAGCGGAGACCTATAATCCCAGCACTTGGGATACAGACAGAAAGACCAGGAGTTCAAGGTCAGACTCAGCTTCATAGTGAGTTTGGGAAAGCTGAGGCTATACTAGATTGTCATCAAAATGAAGGGGGAAAACAGCATTAAGGAGAATGTAAAAGGTTAAAATAAAATAAGCACGCAAAGTTTCTGGATTAAGAATCTACAATAAAGATGGTATTATTTCACTTCCTAAGCAAAAGTACAAAAAGAAGATTAAAAGTGTAGTGTTTCAACTTTCACTTTCATCATAATTATGAAATGAGAAGGTGTCTTAGAGCAGATGCTGAGAGGGCCTGTCTTTGCTGGTGACATTAGGCCAGCCCTCAGTAAAAACACACAAAGACTTGAGGCTGAACGCACCAGAAACCTCAGCACAACGCTATTGCAGGGTCCCCACCGACAAGTCAGGAGAACTGTGTTCCACAAGATAGAAAACTGCCAATTCCAAAGCAATGGCACCCTGGGTCAGGAGCATGAATGGATGAGTTTTCTGGGCCTGGAGAGATGGTTCTGTGGCTAAAAGTACTGGCTGCTCTTTCAGAGGACCCAGGTTCAACCACAGCACCCACATGGTGATTTACAACTCTTTCAAGCTCCTGGGATACAATGCCCTCTTCTGGCTTACGCAGGCGCCAGGCACATGTGTGGTACACAGATATACGAATGCAGGCAAATCACTCCTATGCACAGAATAAACTTTAAAAAGGAACAAGCTTTCTAAAAGACAATGATACAATCCAGCAACATTTGGGAAGAAGCAGCCCAGTCTTCCTCAAGCAATTCAAGTACTTGAGGAGGCAGGCCACGCAACTATTAACCATCCACTTACTTGAGGGGCTCATTCATCTGTTTACACACTGTTCCTCAGATCAATCATTTACAATGGGACATTTCAGCTTGTCAGTTTCTCTTTTAAGGTATTGCTTTATTATCAGATTGGTAAGAACAGAAGCCACACTTTTCTCTCTCCAGTGTTTCCCTTCAAACACCATTCCAGCTGCCCCACGGTCCCTCTAGAGTGGTGATGGCCAGAAGTGGGATCCTCGGCTAGATACAACAATCAAGCTCTGGGATTAAAAACCAAAGCAACACTTTTAATTAAGGTTTTATTGGATAACTGTGGTCGTTATAATCAACTTCTGGCAGTCAAGCATAAACTATTTCCTAGAACCAGATTAAACTGGCTTGAGACTAGCCAATCACACATAAATGGAATTATAGGTAAACGCCCACAGCTATGATTAAACAGATATTATTTACTATTCATTAGTTCAAAATATGTCTTGAGGTGTGCCAGTCTGATTAATATCCACATTCTGCTTCCACACTTAGTTCCTTCCCCTATGTTACAGGGTCTCATGTCACCTAGGTTGGGTTTAAACTTGCTATGTACTCCTGATCCTGCTTCCATCTTCAAAGTACTGGGGATTACAGGGGTGTGACATCTCACCTGACCTTCTCCCTACATAACATGTCTTTAGGCCAGTATTTGTAGTTGCATCATATCTTGAAATTCATAGATCTCTCAAAAATACAAAACAACCAAAAAATCAGAAGCCAAACGCAAGTGCTCAGTAACCTGAAAGCACTCTGGGAATGCCGCTCCAGAGCCTCCAGCCACGCTCCAGTCACGGAGCCCTGGGTCCTCAGGGAAGGGCAAAGCCTCTGACCCTCAGCCTACTCCTTTGACAATAAAGGTGTGTGAAACTGGGCAGGCTTCTTTCAGCTTCAGTCCTTTGCAGTCATAAGCACCACCATCCCATCTGTTGTTTTTAATACCATTTTGGCCACAGGCACAGGCTGACCCTACATCTACCCTACCACAACAAACTAAAAATAATCACAGGGATGCTAGCTGTGAGTGGAGGCCTGGGCCCAACCACAGCTGCTTTGCATTTTGTGACTTGAAACATAAGATTGATCTACACTTCATTTCCATCTTTGTCTCCAGTGCCATCCACAAGGTAAAGTTTGATTGCTCTATTTTTAGTAATTTCTTATATGTGCCCTATGACCATTGCCAGGAGAGTTGGAGCACTGGACGCCTGAGGTGCAGTAATGTGGCATGGGGTGAAAAATCCAAACCTTAGCCTATTCTTCTATTTATTCAGTGCTTTGTTTTGAGACAGGATCTGTGTATCCCTGGCTGTTCTGGAACTCTCTGTGTAGACCAGGTTGGCTTCAGAGGACTGAGATATGCCTGCTTCTGCCTCTGAAGTGCTGGTATCAAAGGTGTGTACCACCATACCCGGACCCCCATCTTCCTTCACTATGTCTGTCTAGGTCACCTCAGTTGCTGACACTTTCGTTTCCAGCACTCCCTTGTGCAGGTCTCATGGGCTGCACTATGGAGGCCAGGGTAGTCAGAAGCTGATTCATCCTCCTGTGCATCAGAACAGCACACCCATCCTTTAGCATCCTCATTCTGCTCTTCTTCAGATGCCTTGTGAACTTACCAGTGGTTCCTTGTAACTATAGCCAGTGATCAAAACCACTTCAATTGCTGTCTAGAAACCACAGAAGCTTCGATCTCACCATTTATGAGTGCCTCTTAAGATATCTGCTGGGGAGCCCTAAAGTTAAGCTCCTCACAGCATGCACAGGAGATCCGAGCTGGGTTTAAAAGCTGCTCTTGCGGAAAGACACTCCCTTCATATTGCCTAACATAATTTCTCTCTGGAAGGGAAAATTCATCATATTGTGAACATCAAAAACTATGCTATAGGCTGGGTGCTGTCGAGGTCACCTGTAAGACCAGCACTTAGGAAGTCGAGGCTAGTTTGGGCTATATAGTGAGATCTGCCTGAAGAAGGTCTCCGTTACAGCTGGTACACACAGTCCTCCTTTAGGTCTCCCTATCTCAGCTGAAGCCTGTATCCTCCTCTACAGCTTGGACTGGCTTTGGAAGTCCTTGCTGCATTGCATACTTTTTCTTCCTAAACTCAACATGAGTAAAACACACCTTTAGTTCAAAATCCATGAAAAGAAGGCCAATAATCTGTGAATGTATGCGTGTGTATGTTTGTTATGTTTGCTTGTGTGTAGTGTGCACACCTGTGTGCATATATGTGTATATATGTCTAGGTGTGCCTGTGTGTATGAGTGAGCTTGAGTGTATGTGTGTGTGTGTGTATGCATGTGTGTGAACTTATTGTATATTTGTGCACACTGTATGTTTTACATGTGAGTGTCAGAGGATTACCTTATAGAGCTAATTTTCTCCTTCCATCTTTACATGGGTTCTGGACAACAAATTTGAGTTTTCAGAGTTGTACACAAGCTCTTTATCTGGTGAGCCTACTTGCTGGCTGGGATCATCACTAAGTATTCCCGATATCTGGGCATAATATCTGGCAGAAACGGGGTGTTGAATGGTCAGTGTTAGTTTTTGCTTTGTTTTCTTCTTATTTTATCTTCCTTTTGATTTAAGTGATAAAAAGTTTCCTATTTGCCTTTCCAAATAATAATTTTTATTACTCTCACTGCCTTCATATTTTAATAGCCACCTATTTTCTATTCTATCAATATAATCCCCTTTAATGGGAAAAAGAAACATTCATTTTAAAATAAGCAAACTGCTTTAGGTAATCATTCCTGACGCCTCTAACATAGAGTAAAAGGCATTCAAATCCATTTAAGAAAGAAAGAAAGAAAGAAAGAAAGAAAGAAAGAAGGAAGGAAGGAAGGAAGGAAGGAAGGAAGGAAGGAAGGACAAACAAGAGAGCTCTTCCTAGTTCCTAGAAGTTCCTAACCCTGGGCGATCTTTTACAGGACTGCAGATATACACCATACAGTCTACTGCATGTTTACATAAGGAGTTGGTGGTGACCAAGGCTCAAAATCCTCTGAACTCAATCAATCCAAAGAACTAGCTCGAAGATTGGAGTGGAAATGAGGAACTTAATGTTTAGGTGTCAAAACAACCAGTGAAATTCAGCTCTTTTTAAAGAAAGCAAAGATAGAACAAGTCACCATCACCACCTCCAAGAGGGAGGAGCAAGCCACCATCACTACCTTCTAGGGGGAGGAGCAAACCATCATCACCACTGCCAAGGGAGGCCACCCTATGAGAATAGCAAAGATTGGTCTCATTTGTGATGTGGTGAGAGTTAACAGGGACACACATCAAAGCACAGGAAAACAGAAGGGCATGGACTCATCAGAGGAATCTCCCGTAAGAGTTACAATTAGTTGCTGTCACTCAGGAAATCCACTAGTATCCTGAAGGATACAGTTTTCCTCCTTAAAATTTGAGCTACAGAATTATGCTTTCATCCATAAAGCCTGGGCTTGAACTGAGCCTACCATTTCTTGCTCACTGCCTTCTTCCCTACACTAAGCCCACTTCAAAACACTTCTCTGTGTTCCACATAAAGCATCAGCATTAAGAAAACACACTTTCAGATGGAAATGCCTCAAGTAGAAGGTACTATTCTTTTCACTGTCCTTTGTGGAAACAGCCATGATGCTGGGTATTCTCACTCCACAGGCCACACAGAAAGAAGTCAGAGGGAGTTGTTGAGAGACCTCTGTCACAGAAGAAAACAAGAGGTTTACTCAGAGGAATGGTGTGTGCTAAAAAGGTGACTGTCTACTGTTCTAGTGCTGTTCAGTTTGGTTTCAGCCTTACTAATCCCTGATAACTGGCACATAACTTTCCACAATTATCCTTAAGCCTAACCTAATTTAGTCTTGAATTTTTTGCCTCGTGGGAATACGGTTACAACACAGACTGGTCCCGAAAACCACACCCTGTCCTTTCAACATCCATGCCTCTACCGTGTGTGTGACCCTTCACTCCTCAGTGCTCTGAGCCTTCACATTTTCCACTGAGTGTGTTTATATGTGGGAAACCTAAACCGCCCAGAGAAACAGAAAAGATAATGGGACACAGACATGCTTCTAACTACCACACAGAGCAACTGCAGCTCAGCTGGACTGTCTTTGACAAAGATGGAGGCAGGTGACATTCATACGGTAGGCCTCCATTTCTAGAACGGGACCTTTTCTACCAAGTCCATGTGGCAGTCTAAAGGCAAAGGAAGTGTCCTCCAGGTGTCCAGAAGTCCCAGCCTGCAGCTCAGAGCTGTGTTCCAAGCTGCTCTTTCTGTGCTTGGTTCTTTTCCATGCCACAGCCAACCCAGAATGCATGAGTCAGTGCAGGAAAACCTGCAAAAGCAGTCGTTTATAAGTATACTCTGGTACATGTCGGCATCTCCTCTGAGACTCCAAAAACCACATAGATGCTCAAAATTCAATGTTTTGTTCACATGCATATCCTGAAATCTTTATTCGGTCTGTTTTAAGCCTGAATTTTGTATCTGTGTGCATGTGTGTATGGTATATGCAATATATATGGATGTGTGTGCATTTGTGCGAGTGTGGAAGAACCATGCCACATGCATGTGGAGGTCAGAGGTCAACTTCAGATGTCAGTTCTCAGCTTTCACCCTTCTCTTTTGTTGTTTGCTGCTGCATATACCAGGCTAGCTAGTCCATAAATCTACCTCATATCCCAAGGGTGGCAGACATGCATCGCTGTGCCCAGCTTTACACAGGGTCTGGGAACTCAAGGCTCAGAGATCACTATGTAAGTGGCAATGAGTACTGTCTGAGCCATGGTCCTCAGCATTGCTTTGGTTGTTGGAGACAGCATCTTATGCAGTCCAGGCTGAATCAGAATTCACTATGTAGCCAGAGATGTCCCACTCCCGCCACACCGCAGGTGCCGAGATAACAAGTGTGTACCACTAATGCCTTATTTTGTTTCATTTTGTTCTTTGTGACAGGGTCTTGCTAAGTAGCCTGAGAGGGCCTAGTACTAGCTACAAATCTCAGGCTTGCTTTGAACTTGTAGCACTCCTCCTACCCCAGCTTCCCATACTCTAGGATCACAGCTTCTGAAAAGGCTCCTGTGCTCTCTTTTTTTTTTTTCCCCATTACGTGCAAAGTAATTACTGGGCGGATACAGACGCATCCTAGCAGAACCACTGGGCTCACTGATAGCGAAAGGTTTAATGGGAGACATCAGCTTCCTTTGTAAGTTTGCTTGCTTCTTAGCTCTCAGGTAACTACACGGTCTCCTCAGTAGGTTGGAGGAATAAAAGAGGTTTACATGGGAATCAAACTGTCTGAGCACTAAGGCTAGGTTAGCTCAGTGGTGGAGTATTTGCCTTGCGCACACAGGGCCCTGGGTTTGACCCCCTCTTTCTTACACACACACACACACACACACACACACACGCACACACGCACACACGCACACACGCACACACGCACATTAGTATTAAAATAAATAAAAGTTAGGTTGGGACTCAGACTAACTCTTGCCCATAACACAATAAAATGATCATAGCTCAGGGCAGTGAAAATACTGTGGCCATTAAAAATTTGTGTATGAATTAAAGTAAATTAAAGTGATCTTTTTAAAAGACCATTTCTGATCATTTTCACTTGGAAGCTTGAATTTTCAAAATTTACCCTTTCAAAATGCCCCCCAATTTCTGTTCTGGAAATTTCTGCACTGAGACAGCCTGAATCATCTTATTTGTGATATTCATTTTCTGGCTCCCAGACAGCTGGCTGTCCCTGCTTGTTAACATGGGTAGCAATGACAAGGTCGCCCCTGCAAAGTTCCTGCTGAAGAACCCCAAGAGAAGCCAAAACAAGTTAATACCCAGAGCCTACCAGAGAGGCCAAGGCAGTTCAGTGTGTGCAGGGTGGTGTGCACAGCAGGAGGCTGCTCACCAGGAGGCCTTTCCTTCCTGGCTTCCCTCACTTTCTAGACCACTGTTTGCTGTGTCTGACAGTCCTCACCTCTGCCTCCTTTTTCTGAATCAATCCTCACATTTTCTTCTGAAGCATGGTACAGCTCAGAAAATTGAGAAATGTATCTATAAATGTGAAGTCTGGGCAAAGTCTTAAGCTTGAAATCTACCTAATACTGAGAAAATGTAATGTTCACATTTGGACACGTCTGTCATACATCACTGAATATGCTGGGCATTTCTGCACAGTTTTTCAGTAAGACCCCAACACAGCTTGAAATCACTTCACTGAAGAAGAAGAAGGGCTGCTGCCTGGCACACCTCACATCCCAAGTGCCACAGGAAGCCAGGTCAAATAATTTCCACTGTTGTATCACTATGTGTGGTCCAGGCTGGGGTTGAATTCACAATCCTCCTGCTTTAGTCCCCAGAGGTTCCAGGCCTGTACCACCATGCCCCAGCTTCAAACTCCAATCTTAATGCATTTAGCGATATAAGTTAGAGAATGGGGCACATATAACCAGATGCAGGAGCTCCCTCTTATGCCACACAGGAAACTCCTACCAAAATTTAAGGCTTAACTGGTTATTTTTTTATATGCTCTCTTGACTACTTCTTGTAATTTGTAATTTCAATGTTCCAGTATGCACCACTATTTCCTTTGATGTTCAGAATCTCCAAATGAGAACGAGAAGGTAATATTCCAGCTTCCCTATGAACAGTCCTCTCCTGCCACTCTCATAACAGTCTTGGCATAGAGGATTATATAACCAGACCTGATTAACATCACTAACAGGTACATTTTCCCATCTCCAGTCAGTGACTTTCCACAGTGACATCTGAAGGCTAAAATAAGACATTCTATATGTTCTTACTAAGTGTCAAGTCTATGTAGCAGCACAGTTGATGTGGGAAACTGCCCAGCAACAAAGTGGGAGCTGCCAGGCTGGAGGCTGGTCTCCATTATGGGAGGCTGAGGCAGGATGGTCACATGAGCTCAGCAGTTCATCCAGACTGGAAATAAGTGAGATACTGTCTCAAAAGAAGAAGGAGAAGGAAGAGGAGGAGGAGGAGGAAGAGGAGGAAGAGGAGTGAGAGGGAGAGAGAGAAAGAGAGAAAGGGGGGAGGGAGGGAAGGAGGGAAGGAGGGAGGGAGAGAGAGAGAGGGAGAGAGAAGAGAAAAAAGGAAGAAGAAGGAGGAGGAAGAGGAGGAGGAGGAGGAAGAGGAGGAGGAGGAGGAAGAGGAGGAGGAGGAGTGAGAGGGAGAGAGAGAAAGAGAGAAAGGGGGGAGGGAGGGAAGGAGGGAAGGAGGGAGGGAGAGAGAGAGAGGGAGAGAGAAGAGAAAAAAGGAAGAAGAAGGAGGAGGAAGAGGAGGAGGAGGAGGAGGAGGAGGAGGAGGAGGAGGAGGAGAAGAAGAAGAAATTGAGAGAAGAAAATAGCTGACCAAAAAAAGAAAGAAAACATTAAGATCCACCTGCACTACCAGCTGACTACAACAAATGATCTTTTCCTGGATTTAGGCTACAGATAAACAAGGAGTTTCTGCATGTGAGAGTTGAGTTTATCATGCAGCTTTTAAGTCGACATGTTCAGGTTGAAGACGCAAACATCTGTGGTGACACCTAAGAGACTAAAAATCCCACCAGGTTGGTACTCACTCTGGTCCTGAGGAGCCTGGCTGTGGAAGTGGCTTTGTGGCACTTGGTGGCAGTGGCTTACCTAGTTTGTCCACAGCCCTGGGCATAAGCCCCAGCACTACCACCATACCCTCCTCCTTCCAACAACAGAGAAGAGAATTTAGGAATGGTAAGTGAGGTCGATTAACATATCGGAGCGTACAGATTTCCAAGCATACAAGCAAATCTGTACATCACTTTACTTGATAAGTAGAACTGTGTTTGCCTCAATAAAGCAAAGTGCAAAGGCAGATAGACAATTACGGCTCTGACACAGAAAGCAGGGGAATGCCTACTGTTAAATAGTAAACACAGAGTGGAACCAGCTAGCCAGACTACTCTAACCACCAGTATCTAAGGTCCACCGCCTTGAGATTCTGACAACGAACAGGAATTCTCAGGGCTCTGCTACAGAAGGAATCTTCAGATGCCAAGCAAGGACTCAGAGGAAGGCTCTGCCAAGAATATCCCTGTTGAATACAGCAAAGCCCGTGTGACGAATGAGTGTGCTCAGTTCTCTCTGCAGCTCTGTGTTCTCCCATCTTTCACAGCATATGAAAACAACCTGCACTCAGAGTTCCATTAATTCTTATGAAATAAACCAAAGAAAACTGGATAGCAAGACACTTTAAGTTAAGCTTCGGGGTCTGTGATTGGATAATTGACGAGAATGAGCTCATAAAGAGAAAACCACCAGACTGTCTCTGTGTGGCCACTGTCTTCTTTTTTTTTTTTTTTAAACACAGGGTCTGGCTCTGTAGCCCAGGCTGGCCTCTAATTTGGCCTCTTGCTGAAGCTTCACAAGTGCTGGGATTATAGGAGTGTGCCACCATATCCAGCAAGTTTTTACCCTGACACAAATACTATATGTATTGTCAAAAATAAGCAACAAAAGGCACAAAAACATGAACATATTTTGAGTTGTTTGCAAAGGAAAGAAACATCTTTTCCTCACTTATCAAAAATGCCTGATACTGGTTTGTATGACTTTCTAATTACAAGGACTTTTTGAAAAAGAATAAAAAAAAAGTCCCATTTGAAAGAATAATGTTTGTAAAGATTAGAAAGTTCAGACATAAGTCTCGAAGTAAATTAAAAAGGAATGACTTACACAGCTACATCAAAGAAAATGTGATGGCTCACAAGGTAGCTCACAGGCATGGTGCTTGCACAGTATGCACAAGGCCCGGGACTGATCCCTGGTACCGTAAACAAAAGCCAAACCACAACAAAACCTGTATTAGTTACAGCTCAGCACTGACTGCTCATGAACTGGGAAATATGCTAATTATAGTCCCCTGCTTTAATTAGCTTAAAAGAATCAACATCTATGTCAATTATATAAATTCTAATTTCATTGTATTTAAAAAAAAAAATGGTGGTGGAATATGCCTTTAATCCCAGCACTTGAGAGGCAGGGCAGATGGATCTCTGTGTGTTCGAGGCCAGTCTTGTCTATAGAGGAAGTTCAAGGCCATCAAGGGCTACAGAGAAACCACCACCACCACCAGAAAACTCTTGTTGTTAAGCCAGCATTTTCAGATCTCAAACTGTACCTTATACCCTGTTCAATAACCGAATCAGTGTGGTTTAGTATTTTTTAATATTTGCAACCAGTTCATCAGGTGTGAATTACTATCCTTAGGAGGCCAACTTTCGTCTTAGAATTCTATTGTACACATTTGTGGGTTAGCTTTAAAATCTCTTGCTCTCTTTGCTAGGTAGACATTTAACAGGTTTACTGGGAAATTACATCACTGTCTTCATCTGAACTGCTCAAAACTAATCAAGAGACTCAATAATTAAGAGAGTGCATACATAATTTTGGGGCTCATTTTCATATGTGCATTATGGCTGGGCAGTATGCACCCCTTCCTGTCAAACCCATTAAAGCTAATCCCTGACAGTTTTGGTCTCACTCAGAAATCATTAATTCAACTAAACATATATAACAGATTTCCAAAACATTTTCTGGCAGCTTTTGTTTTAAAATCTCTTCTGTGCACACAGCAACACTTCTGGCTAACCACACTCCCTCCTCAGTACCCTCATTTCTATCACGTTTTCCTCATTAAAGTGAGCACACTCTATCTGTTTTCTTTTCTTCCCACTCATTGTTCAGATTAGCATTTTAATAATCCTTCAGGCAATGCTGTTCCAAAAAAAAACAGGCTATCTGAAGCAAAGGACGATTCCCTATGTCCCATGACTCTCAAAGTCCAATCATAGCCCTCGACCTGTTTACTACAAATCCATGTAAACCAGCAGTACAGTCAACAACCACCCCAAACGGGACAACAACAAAGCCGCTGGAAACATCTCGTTACACACCTTGTCTGCGGAGCCCTTTGTTCCCACTGAAAACCATACTGGAAGCCTCTGGCTGTCAGCTGCTACACTGTCAGCCGAGGAGGGAAAGCAAGCGAGCGGAGCGGAGCTAGCGCTGGGTGCTGCGCTTCCCCATGCAGGCTTCTCACAAAGGCAGAGAGTAGGACGCACATAGCAACAGTGCACTCAGCTGATTGGACGCGGGGCTGTGCTCGGCCTCACTCCTGGGTCGGCTAGCTTGCTCGGCTTCCTGTCTATTTGGCAGCATTGTCATGTTTTCTTTGCTCCTCTTAAAAACTCAGCTGTGTTTAGGGAACTTGAAAGGAAAGAACAGTGAACTGACAATGACCAAGACTTCCAACACGGGGCCCCAACACGTGTACTTCTAATCACTCTTAAAAGACCAGAAGTGTGTAAGATAAAATTGATCTCTGTTAGCGTTGCACATAAAACCCAGGACAAAGCAGGGAAGTAAGGGGAAGCATTCCTTACCTCCTATTTCAAGTAAATCAGGCTCCCACTCAAGTGAAACCCTCAAACAACATGCAAATACAGAAATATGGAACCATGTGAACAGAGCATGGACCTGCGTACTATAACTCCAGCAGCACACTCCTAGGAAGGCACCTCTAGGGAGGTACTAGCAGGGCCTGTCTTGCTGATCCCATGAGTCCCAGAGTAAGAACAGGTTAAGTGGTCAAAGAGTAAGATTCAAAAAGGAGAAGCTACAAGCTGTCTAGTGACCCTGAGAGTGTAGGATAGAGGTATGAATTTCCATCAGCTCTCTTGTTACATGGAACAAGACTCATAACCTAAATTCATTTACTTTTATCTTAAAATTACCCGGATCTGGGAAGGTATTGAAATCATTGAGGTTTCATGTTTGCTGGTCCACATCATCTCTGTGAACACCAACAGCAAAACCACCTCCCCAGCCTGTAAAGCTGTTTAGCTGCTTTAAAAAAAAAAAAATTAGTGGTATTGATAATTGATCCTAGGGCCTTATGTTTGCTAGGCAATCACTGTCACTAAGCCATATCTCAAACCCCTATAAACTGCCTGGGAGACTCAATTCAGGTATTAAGAGATAAACAGGAAGGCTCACAAACGGTTCTTACTTCAGAAATGCTTTTCTGAACATCTCATCAACCAGAACAAGGGGCTCTGCATGTTAACGCAGTGGAACCTCCCTTTCATGTGAGCTCTTGGTGGCAGCTGAGAGGCCGGCAGAGCAGCCACTGCAATCTGCTTGTTACTCAGAGCTTTGTTTATCAAGTGTCCTGGGTCGGGGGAGTGGAGCATGATGGAAATCCTGGCTACTAAGCACCGCAGGAGCACCACAGGCTATTTTTACATGAGAGGCTACAAACAGCACAGCAGTTTCATAACAGCCCAGAATCCACAAGATTACTACCCCAAGGAAGCAGTCAGATCCCAGGGGTTTGTAACATGTAAGTAAACACAAACAAAGAGTTAAATGGAGCCCTCTCACTGGCTCCTCTATTAGGCAGTGGGAGAGCTCCCAGCTTTCCTGAGGGATGAGATAGAGATGTGCTTGGGAACACAGAATGAGCCTACGACACAGGTAACTCAGGAATGCCACTGAAGAGAAGGCAGTGTTTTAAAGTCAGACCAAACCATGAATCTTCTAGTTACTAATGCGTAGGAGATAGAAACCAAGTCACTAAAGCCTCCTTATCTTACAACAGTCCCTGATGTAAGGCTCGTCTCAGGACCCTTCTGAGTGCTGGAGCTAGACTGAAAACAGCTGCTGACAAACCACTGCTTTAAAGGGTCTCCTCCGACACACTGCACACCCTTCAAATGGCAGCCTCACATCTGTGTTACAACTGCTCGCCCAGCAACATGCCCAATTAAATCCCACGTAATTTAATTTTATTCCAAAACTTATGGAGATGAATAGAACACAAATGAATTAAGGTATTATTTTCACTGCTCAAATAAGAAAACTGGCTCATCTAAGGGAAAGGCATTAAAAATCTGGATTAATAAATTTGTATTTCAAAATTAACTCTTTCCTATCTTTCAAAAAATAAAAGAACCACATAAAATCCAGCTGAGCACGGTAGAACACAACTGTTATGTTAGCATCCCAGAGGCTGAGGCAGGAGAATTATAATATCTAGGTCATCTTGGGTTATGCAGTGAGACTCTCTGCCTTGGAAATAAAACAATACTATAACTCCTAGGTGAACTGGGAACAGTTCCCTTCAGCTACAGCTGCCAAGCACTGTAATTAACAGCTAGTACTCCCGGGTGCTTACTGATAGTACAGTATGGATCAACGGTATAAAGAAAGAATTCCTAAGTTAGGTGCAGTAGACACCTAGGAGGGTGGGGATGGAGGAATCAGATTTTGAGTAGCCTAGGCTACATTGTGAGACTCTGCTTAAAATAAAACAAACAAACAAACAAACAAAGTGCCCAACAAAACAAAATAAAAAAAACTAGCTGGTTGAGCCCTTGGGAGGCAGAGGAAGAAGGACCTCTGAATTTGAGACCACCCTGGTCTACAGAGAGAGTTCTATGACAGTCAGAACTACATAGAGATATCCTGTCTCAAAAAACTACAAAAAATGCATACATAAAAACATACATACATACATACATTCTAAACAAGAAAAAAGGTTGAACTCAGAAAATATATTAAATTTATTTAGTCAGAATAATTATAAATTAATAACTGTTTCCAAGAAGTGTACTACCTTGAAAAATGAAAACAACCAAGAAATTTATTTAGCAAAATGCTTCCCCTGTGCTGCTGCTGGTTTCCAGGACACTGTGAACAGTACCTTACCTCTTTCTGAAGGAGTCCTTGTAAATTTTAGTAAACAAGGCTGTGATGGGTATTAGACAACGGCACAACATCAACCATAAGCCAAGAGTCTAGACACACAAGGCTGGCTGCTGTCCTTAGGTCTCTGCCCACCCCCATTACTATGCACTGTATATGGTCCAGTTCAGGAAGATACTTCTGTTATCCCGACGCAAGGAGACTGACAGGAAAGCGCATCTTTTATAATGGTTTTTAAAACAATGTGTTTGTTCCAAATAGAAAATTCGAGAACTTCAAAAGCCAACTGCTTTAAATTATCTATGCTTCCTGCTAGCAGAAATAACTCATAAGATACTGTAGATGCATGCTTTGATATTTCCTGGACAAAAAGGGCCTTTCAAAGATACCTGCTAAGCAACGTGGGTATGTTCAGTAACTATCATGTATATACACATATAGGGAACCACTACATAGGGGTTACCACCCAATTGGTTGTATAACAACCTCCTCTCACCCAAAGGCAGTTGTTACCCAACACCTAAGAAAACTAGCTTGTTACCTGCCTAAGTACCCAGAGTCAAGTGGGCAGAACTAGGGTTCAAATGCACTTCTTCCTATATCTAATGTAGGAGCTTAGACAAAGCTGTCCTGACCAGAAGCTGTGTGTAAGGGAGAGAAAGACAGTCAGTCAAGACAGTCAGACAGAGAGAGGGGACTGAACTGAATCTGTAGTTTGTGCCCCCCTCCCCTATGTAACTCTGGCTGGCCTCAAACTCACTTGTAGCCAAGGTGGTGCCTTGAGCTTTCAGTGCCCCTCTGGCCTCAGTCTCACAGGTGCTGGGATTACAGTTGCTCAACACCATACCTGCTTGGCCTTCTTTTTACTTGTTTATTTTTAGACAGGGTCTCCAAATGCTACCTACCCTAACCCTGGATTCTGTATACCTATACCACACAGGCAGACCTTGTACATGGGCTACTCCTTCCTCATGGTAAACAGCTAGGATTACAAGCCTGTACTACCAGGCTGGACCAATGTTTTTCTCTCTCTCTCTCTCTATATATATATATATGTATATATATATATGTGTGTGTGTGTGTGTTCATATATATGTTCATATATCTATACATTCATATATCTAAACATTCATATATATACATTCTCATATATACATATACATATGTATATATCTCTCTCCATTCAGAAAGCAAATATAGCCTCACACAAGAACAATATTTAGATACAAAAAGTCCACACTGAAGTTTTCTATTTACTAACCAGGATTTACCACCACGGCCCACTACACAGCAAATCTGGCATGCACCTCAGCAGCAGGATGCTCCCAGCTCATGCCAGGGCCTGTGCTAAAAGGGGGATAAATACAAAACAAAAACAAACCAACAATCTATCTTTAAAACTCCATTCCTGACACAGGAAAGCAGGGAGCCTTGATGTAGCTACAGCAAGACCATGAGGTGGACAACAAAAGGCTTGGGCTGGAGAACCCCCTTTGCCCCTTCTTGACAGAGATCACTCACTCAACCCAAGGGAAGTGGAGCTAGTTAGAATGGACACTGAGTGAAGAGCTGAGACTCAAGACTTAGACGCTGCGGCTGTCAGTGGGCTTGTGAATTAGGTGCGGCTTTGAGATGCTCCAAGAGTGTACGGTGAAGGGCAAACAAGACAAAAGTGTAAGATTGGCAAGGTGCTACACAACTAGGCAGCACTTCACACAGTGGACTTCTGAGACAGGAAGTCCAGGTACGGAAGTGCAGACACCTTCATACAGACTCCAACCTCACTCCTGGGAAGATCACTTAGGGCAGGTGCTCGCTCTCAGGGTTTGGAAAGTTTCCACTTACATGCTGTCCTAGCAAACCTACCTGTGCTCATCTATTTATAAGGTAGGAATAGTGATTTCTTTAATGCCACAAACCATCTAGCCTAGTCCTTGACTTTCAAGCAATTCAAGAATGAAAGTCTCTTCTTGGCCAAGGAGACACAGCTCCATAGTAGGGTCAGTGATTGTACAATGCCCTTGGCTGGATTCCCAGAACCAAAGGATTTTTAAGTTTCTTTACCTTTGGATACAATGAGGTTCATGCTATAATAAAAGAATCCAGAGGTCTTCTTCCAACACCTCCCCACATGTGTGTTTCATGCGCACACACACACTCTCACACACACACACTCACACACACACACACTCACACACACTCACACTCACACACACACTCACACTCACACACTCACACTCACACACACTCACACACACTCACACACACTCACACTCACACACACTCACACACTCACACACACACTCACACACACACTCACACACACACTCACACACACTCACACACATACACACACACTCACACACTCACACACACACTCACACACACACTCACACACACACTCACACACACTCACACACACGCACTCACACACACACACACACACACACACACGCGCCAAATAACACAGATAAATAACAAAGGGATGGAGCTGATCCTGACTACCAATCGTCTCTAGTCTTAATTTTTATGTTTCTTAAACAGTGTCACATTTAACATCTTAATAATTAAGTTTCAAGAAAGACAAGATAGTTAAAATTTAACAGTTAACAATTATAAAAATAGCTAAGCCTTTCTGAAAATTAAGAAGAGAATTATTATGCTGTAGGGACAGCCTAGGGATAAATCAAGGTGCAAGTCACATTCAGTTCCTCCCCCATGTAGATGCTTGTTTTTGCTGATGGGTTGGGTGGCCAAAGAGCCCCAGAGGGCTTTGCTATTAAGAGCCAAACACATTTTTATATGAATCATAAGACCCAAAGAGACCTAACTGGCAACCTCCTCTGTGTTGAAGTCTGGGTTACAATGACCTAGATGGGCTGCAGTAGCAGAGCCTCGCAGAGCATCTCCAGAGCCTTGTTTACAAACCTAAGATCTTGGAGAGAAGAAAATGTTCTAGTTGGTTCTTTTGGCACCATTCATACTACATTGTTTAAAATGAGCTAGAACGGGGGTTATTTTAATCTAAGCTACTGGACAAACATTGTCTAATAATATCTGCACATACATTAGTCACATATTAATAAGCATTAAGATCAGGTATAAGAATTCATTTTAATACCCTACAAGTGGTTAATCTCAGCACTATTACATAAAGCATGTGTTGAGATGCACATGGACTCCTTTTGCTTCCTCAAGGTTGTGTTTTGGGATTTTTCTAATGCCCTGTCATTGCAAAGCACGCTACTTTAAAGTCAACTGTAAAAATTTAGAACCAATAAACATTTTTTTATTCTGATAATTCGATGTTTTCCTGAAAGTTTTTCCGTGGAGATAAAAGAGTCCATAATTACCTGTTCTTTTTTTTTCTTTTTTAAGATTTATTTAGTTTATGTATGTGAGTACACTGTCACTGTCTTCAGACACACCAAAAGAGGCCATCTGATCCCATTACAGATGGTTGTGAGCCACCATGTGGTTGTCAGAAATTGAACTCAGGACCTCTGGAAGAACAGCCAGTGTTCCTAACCTCTGAGTCATTTCTTCAGCCCACCTGTTCTTTAAGCAACTGCAATTCTGTGAGACAGCAGCATTTTGGAGATTAAGAAGTTGAGTAAAGAAACTAAGGCAGTTGGTGACTGACAATGCCAAGCCCTATGCCTGACACCGATGTGTATCCTGCCCTCTCTATTAACAGGGACTGGCATCAGTGACAGATTCTGTACATTAATTAAGTTCTGGAGAATTTTAGCAGACGTCTGATAAGAAAAGCAGGTCTGCAGAATTACTCAGCCCAATGAGGTGGTACACACTCATCATCCCAGCATTAGAAACTCTGAGGTAGGAAGACTGGACAAGCAGTTTAAGGGTAGCCTGGGTTACACAAAGGGACAGGGACACAACATAATAGTAACTATCAAGGCATGAACAAGGCCCTGGGCTCTGTCCCCAGCACTGGCCAGTTCTGCACTAAATTATTTAGTTAACTAACTAAAAAGCACACACAGAGCAGGCACTGGAATTAATATTCAGAAAAGCTATGAAGAAATCAAAGCTGTCATAAAAATATTTATTTTTCTTTTATGTATGTGTGTGTAGTGTGGATGCCCTCAGAGGCCAGAGGAAGGTACCAGATCCCCAGGAGTTGAAATTATAGGTGGCTATGAGCCTCCTGACATAGGTGCTGGGAACCAAAATTAGGTCCTCTGCAAGAATGGAAAATGCCATTAGCCACTATGACAATCAGCTCCATTGTTGTTTTTTTTTGAGACAGGGTTTCTCTGTGTAGCCCTTGGCTGTTCTGGAACTCACTATGTAGACCAGGCTGGCCTTGAACTCAGAAATCCACCTGCCTCTGCCTCCCAAGTGCTGGGATTAAAGGTGTGCACCACCACTGCCCGGTTCCATTTTTTTTTTAAATAAATAAGGAAGAAGTAAACACTAGCCACCACTCCATGTAGGAAGACTGACAAGTGACTCTGGCATTGTGAAGAGTGTTGTCTCAGGCAGCAATGTCAACTACCCAGCTCTAAATTATTTGAATATACTTTGTAAAGGTATGCTAATATTTTCAAGTTTTATTTTTTAAAGTACCATATGAACATCCAAGCACAGCCAGCTATGACTATAATCCTGGGACTTAAGAAAATCAGGAGTTCAAGGTTATTCTCAGCAATGTAGGGAGTTCAAGGCCAAGCTGGGCTATGTGAGATCCTTTCAAAACATAACCAAACCAAACCAAACCAAACCAAACCAAACCAAACCAAACCAAAAGACCTTACTGCATCTTGCCTATTCCTGTCTAAAGGAAGCAAAAGTACTCATGTCAAGGTGCTGTTGTTGCTTAGGTAAGCAATAGGCATGTGAGTGTTGTTTATAAACATTATACAAAGCCAATTCTGTAGTAGGAGGGAGGAACACAGCCAAGGGGATTGATGTCCCCTCTTCCCTTGGAATAAAACCTCAATCGAGGAGACAGTACCTGGTCTTCCTTCCAGTACTAAGACTCCAGGCTCTTTCTAAACTCAGGGCCATTGCCCTGAACGCTCTGCTCCCTTCCTTCACAGCTCCCTCCCTCTTGTCCTGTGCTCTTTCTCAGAGGTCTTAACCACTTTCTCTCTGATCTCAGCTTCTCGCTTGGCCTTTGTAGGTTTCCTTCAGGACACCCGGAATTTGTGTTCAGCCTATGTATTAAAGACATACTAGAATTCACAGCAACAGACAACAGCCCTGCAAATGATTTAGAATCAAGTTATAGACTAAATTCTTCCCACAGCTCACTTCAACTGACGGCTACAACAGCCCTGTTCACAGGTCCTCCAAAAACTGCTGAGCAGGCAGGAAATCTGAGACCAACTTTTATAGGTGGACAAGTTACTTCTTTTCTCTAAGCCTCGTTGTCTGTCATCTGCCTGTCCTCCTTCTTGCCTTACTGCCTGTTTTGGAACTCACTGTATAGACCAGGCTGACCTTGAACTACAGAGATCTGCCAGCTTCTGCCTCCAGTGTGCTGGGATTAAAGACGGGCATCACCACTGCTGGCCCAAGCCTAGTTTTCTTAACTGCAGAGGTTAAAGAGCCTCAGAATTCTCTACAAGCCTTTCCCACTCTGCTTTTTAGCAACTAAATGGCTCTGAAAGTAATTTCAGAGTAACAGAATCACTTTAGAGCCTGAGATGCTAAAAGAATTTACTCTGTGCCATTATGTATATAACCTGCAGCTTTCGTTCTGACCTGAGCCATTCAGAATGCCTGGTAGACACCTGAACTCCACAACCTGAGTTAGCAGAAAGATATTATATATCTTTTAAGGTTAGCTGACAAGCAAAGTACAGCTCTGGGACCAGCATTCACTCTGTATAGTCATTAGCCATTACTAAGATGAGAACACACTTTCTCAAAAGTCTGGCTAGATCCTTCCCAACTTCTCAGTAGATATGTACAGGGAAACAACATTTGAGAAAGGAGTTATTAATAAAGGGACATTGAACCTAGACGAACACCCTGAAGTCATCTCATCTAAGCATCAGATGAGGAAGATTATGACTGAAGAAGGTGGTGACTAGTCACACAGACTAGACAGAGAACTAAGACTCCAAACCTCAGAGTTCTTCCTTTGTGCTTTTCCTACCCTAAACAAGACTCACCTGCTGTCCACCAGCTTTCCTTTCTTAAAATTATGTTGTGAGACCATGTCTGTGGTTGGGGAAGGAAAGAGATGCACATTGGTCCTCTCCTCCACATAGCCAGGAAAGCTTAGCCATGCTGCAGGAACCTCCATGCTCAGGGCTCACAGGAAGCTGCAGGATGTGGTATCTAATTCCACAGCATTTATTTAGCTTCTTCAAGCAACTGTCTAGAACAGGAAAATGAACCTCTAACCTTCACACCTTAGCAGATATATTTCTCCCTCACACGTCAGAACCTGTAGCTACTTCAAAATAATAGTGCAGCTCACTGGTCTAACAAGAACAGCATAAAATAGCAGACAATAGGATTATTAGGACTGTACACCACACAAGCAGTTCCAAGAACCTTCAGAATAGAGAATACTAACCCTACCTGTTCGTAGACAAAGGATGAAACAAAACATAGAACAAAAGAGGAGAAAGAATTTAGCCAAGAGCAAAGGGTAGTGCTGAGTAATTTTCATAAGCACAGGTCACAACATAATCCTGAGATCTAAAACATGATTTCAAGGCTGTCAGAGAGTAATGCCCCTTGGCTTACTTACACCTAAATTAAAGAAAGAAAATCCAACTATTCTTCTAGAAAATTCTCTGTAGTCATCCCAAAGTACTTACTATTGCCCACTGTCAAACAGTTTAAGTCCAAAGTCCTTATTGAAAAAGTCAATCTCTTCCACTCTTAAATTAGCCGAGTCCAAGAGTGTGCCTTCTACCTTGTCTTAATCAGTGATCTGTTGATGTGAAGAGACACTATGAGCACAGCAACTCTGAAAATTGGGGCTGGATTACAGTTCAGAGTGTTTAGTACATTCCTGTCATAGCAGGAAACATGGCAGCACTCAGAAAGACAGGGTAATGGAGAGATACCTGAGAGTTCTATACTCGGATCCATAGCAAGAAGAGAGAGTCACTAGGCCTGGCTTGAGAGTTAGAAACCTCACAGCATAACCCCAGTGACATACTTCCTCCAAAGCTATACCTCTTAATCCTTTCAAGTAGCGCCACTCCCTGAGGGGACCATGCTCATTCAAACCTCTACATCGAAATTCTCTCCTCACAATGTTCTCAATCCATAACTGTTGTGAAAAATGTCCATCTATACAAATCATCCATGTCTTTTAAGGCTCAACACAGCTGCTGTGTCTTCTTAAAGATCATCCATGCTTGTAAATCCACTTCCCCAGCTGCAATCAATCGTGCCAATGCACTTTGACAGAGACACAGCTCAGACACTCACCCAGCTATCAGCTCTTTTCAGATGACTACAAGCTGCTGCAAGATAAACAACTACAGGACAGAGTGGTAGATTCTGCCAAAACACACACACTTTATCTTTGTAACCCTAACTTTTCTCAGCAGACCTCAAAACACTAAAGGGATTCCTAATCATTTGGGATTTTACAGATGGATATGTGTGTTAACATTAAACCAATGCCACAAAAATCCAAATTCATTCCACAGCAATTCTGAATTCCACAACTAGGGAAGGCAGAATTTGTCCTCTGTGTGTGTGTGTGTTTCTTCCTTTGTTATGACCTTGAGGGAAACTCCCTGAGACTCCAGCAATTGGGTACCCTTTGCATGTGCTCCCATTCTTGGGTAACAGTTGTCTGTATCAAATCACTTGCTGAGCTGGCCTCCACGCTTCTGGACTTTTCCTCACTAGACACCCACTGCCTTGAGTTCATTGTTTGTACGTCTGGGGGAAGCACAGGTGACACAGAAACATAAACGCTTAGACACTGAAGAATAGCTCCTGTGCCGGCTGTGGTGGTGACGCCTGTAATGCCAACACTCTGGAGATAGACGCAGTATGATAGCTTTGAGTTCAAAGTTCAGGGCCAACCTGGACTATTTGCTAAGCTCCTGCTTTAAAAAATAAATAAATAAAAGCAAACGAAAAGAATAAAAAGCGCCCTACTTAGTTTTTGATGCATATACAGTTCTTTTTATCATATAATTTCATTCATTCTACAAATAACCTTATAGGAATAAATAGCCCCATTTAAAAGACAAAAAACAAAACAAAACAATCAAAACTGACATCAGAGTATCTGATTTTCTTACAAAGCTAACACATTACAAAATGATACATAGAAATCCCCCTTGATGTTCTGTGTCTTTCTCTCCCCCACAGAGTATTTAAATGACATTGTCTATTACTCACAGCTCCACGGAACAAGTCTCAATTCTGGGCTTAGACAGTAAGAAGAGCTGTCCACATCCTGTGGAACCCTAGGTAAGGCTGTCAAGTATTGCCAATAGTTCATCATTTTGTATTTTCTACAAAAGTTCCTATGCCCATCACTCTGCCAACCTCTCTGCACTATTGTTTCTCTAACCTCATTGTCACCACTCAGAACAGCTGGATGCGCCCAAGTTAACTACTTCCCCTTTCCTGTGGCATCTGCCCTAAATACTGCACAGTTCAACTTCTAGTTTGCATGACATCAGGTCTGTTGACCTCTTGTTCCTGTTAAAAGTCGTTTTTATAATAGAGGTCTGAAATACTCAATTCCTCAAATCAGCTGAGAAAAAGCAAAAACTGAGAGCTTACCCTAAATCTCTTCCTGAATCATACATGAGCTGGGTCTTGAAACCCATGGGCCAAGTGGGCTAAGCCACACCCCTGCCTGTGTGAGGCATATGCTTCCTGCCATTGCCACATTCTCAGCTCGCTTTCCAAAAGTCTTCAGGTTGACAGTGTTAGAGCAAGAACTGTTACTCAGACAGATAATGTGTCTCAAGGTCATTTTGTTCTGGCAAATGCTGACTTTAGAATACATAGGTGTGTGTGTGTACATACATACCATGTATATATTGTGTACATACATACCATGTATATACTGTGTACATACATACCATGTATATACTGTGTACATACATACCATGCATATACTGTGTACATACATACCATGCATATACTGTGTACATACATACCATGTATATGTTACATCTATGTATGCCATGTATACCATGTGAGTGCCTCAGTTACCAATAATTGAGTCACCATGTGGGTGCTAAGACTTGAACCCAGGTCTTCTGCAAGCGTAGCAACTGCTCTTGACCACTGAGCCATCTCTCCAGCCCTTGACATTAGAATTTCAATCCAGGTTTGATCATAGAATTTTCAGGTCCTTAACTCCTGTTACATTATACTCCACAGCTAAGGAGGGGTCCAGTTGGCCTGAGTAAATGAGGGCCACAGTTTAATACTCCTGGAGAACCACCTAACCAAGCCAGGCCTGTGATGCAGGCCCATTTACCTCTAGCTACTTCAGAGGCTGAGGCAAAGGCCAAGTCCTACCTGTAAAGGCTGTAAAAATAGTTCAAGGTGAGCCCCGGTGGCTAAATAAGGCATTGTCTCAAACCTTAAAAATGAAAAAAATATAACTAGGTATGCATTTATACCCAAATGACTCTACACTAGGCATAACTTGAGTCAGGGAATGGGGAGTAACTCATTTTCTAAAATGTGTGAATTGCTCTTAGGAGAGTGAAGCACCTGACCGCTGGGGAACACTGGGCCCTCAGCTCCTACTTAGGAACATTCCTACCCTCAGGGTAAACTGGGAGTATTTATAGCATTCCATACCTTACAGAGCCCTTTGTCACATCCTTTTCACCTGAGCTCAGAATCAGGACTGAGCCAACCATTTTCTTGATGAGTAAACAGGTTTGGAGCTTGACCCAGGTCACAAAACCCAGTAAGTGACGGGTCATCCCCTAATCTCAGCTCTAAATTCTGAGTCTTTTTCTTACTCCTCTATCCTGATCCCTGTCTTCTTGTGCTTATAAATGGGAAGTTCACCAGTTCACACCCTCCCTCCCTCCTCAGACAGCAACAGGAATAAACTGAGCATGGAGTCAGCGATCAGAGGGTCCTCTGAATATCTGTCTGTGGATGACCTGTTAATCCTATAACCTGGAGACCGCTGATACCAAGCAGCTTTTGCCTGCGTCTTATTTTAAAGTGTTTTATTTCAGTCTGACTAGACTTTACAACACACACACACACACACACACACACACATTTTCTTCAATAGGAAAATGCTGGGCTGGGGATATGGTCCAATTGGAAGATTGCTTGCCTAACTCACATGCAAGCAGCCCTGGGTCTGATCTCTAGCACTGCATACAACTGTGCACAATGACACATCTGGTAACCCCAGTCTATAGGGAGGACATGAGACACTGCCCCCAGTCTTGGAATGTGCAGATGATTTTAAATGGATTTGAAAGAATCAAGCACAAAGCTGTGATAACAGCCTAGAAGTCATAATCAAACAAATACCTAAACTGGAAGAATTTTACTTAATGTTAATGACAACGACCTTCTCTTGCGTCCATTTCTTTCACATTGATGTGTATTAGCCATTCATTCATTCATTCATTCATTCATTCACTGACAGATGTATGTTAAGTACATGGTGCACACCTCCAACACGCCTGCCGTCTACACTGATGAACCAGGGAGCACAGCTGAGGCCTCACGTAGCAACACACAGCAAACAAGGAAAAAACGGTAACTAATTACAAGGTTTGGTAAATGCTAGCAAAGGAACAGAGTGCTGGCACAGAGTATCAGGAGACATCCAGTGTAACAGATATATCAGCAGCAATAGCTAATGTGAGTTGAGAACATTAGTCAAGGAAGAAACCTTTCTGAAAGACAAAAAAAGAAAAAAAAAGACATCCCAGTCTAGAAAGAGAAAAACAAGGAGCACCATGGGATTCTGGAGAGAAGGGCTTTTTGGATAAAAGGAAGAGTGGATCTAAGATCCTGAGTGATAACTGAAATCCAACAACGTGGCCACTGGCACTGGGTGTAAAGAAAAAGATGTGACCTAGGCTTGTTGTGTTATTTCTGATGAGTACCTTCTGCAATAAAACTCACCCCTGGAGTGTAGGCATCTTATGCGGCTGTGGGTCTAATGTTTGAGTTAAGAATTGGCATCTTTACCCAGTCAGCCCAACAGGAAACTCAGATATCATCATGGAACTACCCTGATTTTGTAGTGTGCTTTTGTTCCTTTGGACACAATGTCTTACTCTGAAGTCCAGACTGGCTTGGAACAAATTCTGTAACCTGGCCTTGAACTTGTGACAACCTTGTGCCTCAGCCTCCAGAGTGCTAAGAGATGTGTGAATTGGCATTCTGTGTTCAATTCTGACCTGCCCCGGCTTAACCCATCTCAGAGAAGACAGAATTACCTGCAAAGAAAGGCAGTACCTTTCCAGGAATGGTGATTTCCCTTTCACCACACATACATAACACCAGGAGGTGCTTAGTTTAGGGTTCTCACTTCAAAAAGGTCTCAGCTTCAAAGGAAGGAAGCAAGACACTGCCATGATTGGATCCAAAGATGAGGGACCAAAGGCTAAGCGAAGTTCGATGTGGTGTGTACCTGTGCAGCAGGCACTACAGACGCTGAGACAAGAGGCCTGCTCCAAGCTCGAGGCTAACCTGAGACATAAAGTAAGACTGTGTCTCAAGAATCAAACAGACAAACAAAACAAAAAATGGACAATTGTAAACGTTATTTACTTAAACAACTAAATTTCTTCTGTACTTGTTTACATAATATGCTCAAACCACATGGATTTGTCACTATTTTAAGATAAATGAAATTTTAAGTCATTCATTGCACATTTACATTAGTTTCTCGTCTACCTGCAGATTTTTTTCCCTCATTGGACAGAGAAATGACAGTGTTCAGTCCACTAAATCACTTCCTTTTCAGTGGATGACAAGCAGAAACACAGGGTACTTCTCGGTCCACCCCTTTACTATCCCAGACTCAGAAGTCACATCAAGCCAGCAATTATTTGACAGCGCCTGATGTGTCAAGGCTCATCAGCATAAGTGTGTGACAGCCTGACAGGGTGGCCGGCTCTTAACTCAGATCACCTCGGCGGAGAAGCAGAAGCTGAATCGCTGCCTTTGTTTCGCTCTCCCGGCTTTCTCTAAGTGATTGGCTTCTCCCTTTGAAAATGGCCAAAAGCAGCAACAGCAGCTCACATTTGCATGTGCACTAAGGGGCAGCTGCTGCTCCGAGCACATTATGTGTTAACTTAGTTCATCTTCAGGGTAACTCTAAGCCAAGGTACTATTTATTAAAAAGCCCACTGTGAAGATGCTGGAGGCAGGAGGACAGGCAGCGTCGAGTCATGAAGCGCAGGAAGAACTGTTGCTGCTCTCCCTAGCCCACTTTTACGTTTGTTTGTTTGTTTGTTTGTTTGTTTGTGGTGTGTTGTATGAGAGAGGCCTGTGTCTGGTCTCTTCCTTCACCAAGTGGGTCTTAGGGATGAAATGCAGGTTCTCAGGCATGATAGCCAGGTTCCTTCAAGCCTATTTCCCCCAACAATTAAGTTAGGGTACTGCGATGTAAATCAGTCACAGCGAGGCTGGGAGCACACACTTGAACACACTTTCAAGTGGGGCTCACTTTTTTTAACGATCTGGACACCTTGTGTAAGAAACTAAAATCCTCTGTGAATCACTTCACTCATCCACACAGCAGTGCTAACAGCTCTGTGCTTGAGTAGCTGTGCAGAGACTGAGTTATATCTGGAAAAGACACACAACAGGGTCTCTGCATGGAAGGCCCGACTATCAGCTGTCATTAATACCAGTATTACCTCCCGCTGGGAGCAAGCCAAAGACTGCTGCGGTTAACACAGCCAATAGCTCGCTTCTTCCAGCAGCTGTCATTTCTGCTGCTTGATTTACACAGGCCAACGATGAACCGTTCGTGCCACAAAAGGAATGCACCTGATTCCCCTGCCACAATGTCCAGTCCTACTCATGGCTTCCTTTTATTTCAGCTACCTGTAGACTATCATTTGAAGATAAAAGGACTGCTTGTATGTACATAAGGTCTAAAGTCATGGCAATACAAAGGCTAATAACAAAATTTGTAAAATGATAACAGGAGAGACAGCACATTCCTCCCATTTTGACTTTAAAAATATCCAACTATTCAACATCTTGTTTGTAGATCAAGTTTTACACTAATAGTTCTCACTCAAGCATCAGACATGATCTAAAAAAAATGTTTAAGTATGAATGGAAACACAGTATATTTAAATAATTGATTTATTGATAATTGAAGTTTGTCTTTAACAAGTTTCTGTAACCCAAAACAGTTACTTAAAATAGACAAAATTAAGATACTTTATGTTTGTAGCATGTGGGAATATGATTTAATAACTTCTATACAAAGGTCACATTTGAAAGACTTCCCAAGAGACACCAGACACCCCATATCCATATTTGTATAACTGAGGTCAGATCCCAAGTTGCACATCCTTGAGCCCAAGGTGGAAGAGCTCACCCTCTGCAGCCACCCAGCTGACCTCAGCAGGTAGTGCCATTTAAAAACCTACAATCCAGGAAAGCCTACTCTAACCACACCACTCCTCAGACAGCTATTGAGTTAGTTGTAACAGCAGATGATGGCATAAGGAAATAAACTACACATTTATGTCCTGCATCCCTTCGGAGGCTGGATGTTTTCCAGGACAGCTATATATTAAGAGGTTACTGAACATTCCTGAGCTTTCCCAGGTTGGGTGTTATGAATGGAAGAGTAAGGCTAGCACTAGGCTACTGCACACTTATTTTCTTACCTCTGTTGTAGTTTGCAACTGACCAACATATCAGCACCTGCACACTCACCAAGATGAAGTTAGGTACTTAGTCTTACTGCGTGCCAACCACTGTGTAGTTGAGGTGGGAGACAGCAGAAATGAATGTGATGAAGATTATACAGTGAGCTGGAAAAGAGGCACAGTCCTGACTCTAGAGTGCACACTAGCAATTAACAACAAGGACTCATGTTGCCAGCATTAGCCAAGAAGTGTTATGAACTGTCTGAAATTTTAAAAGGGAAAATACTATTGACTATGTGGAATGTAGCCATTTGCTACACAGTAACATGTTAATTGAGTATAAACAAAACCTCCAACTTCCAGTTACTTAACAGGCAAAGTTGACTATGCATACCCACCACGTAAGGCAGTGGCTCTCCACCTTCCTAACGCTGCAGTCCTTTAATATGGTTCCTCGTGTTGTTATGACCCTCAATCAGAAAATTACTTCATTGCTACTTCCTACAACCCACAGGTTAAGAGTGGCTGATATAAGGAACTTCTTTAGCACATTCTGAGATGCAGACTTGACAAATTTCTAGAGGAATCTTGTCTTTTGCTACTCATGCCACTCGTGTTCATTATAATAAATCAAGAAATCACGAATTCAAAATATTATTACCGTGAAAAGAAAAAATTAAATACTGTAGGACTGTAATAGGATGGTTTGGTCTCTGGTAGAGCACTGGCTTTGAGATAGCTGGAGACCAAATCATCCTATTAGTCTCTCGAGGCTGAAGCCTATAGTCACGCCCTCTGCCTAAAACTGTGTTTCAGTTTACACAGGAAACATTACACCCAACTCTAAAAACACACCTGTTTCACCCTCCAAAAGGCTCACAGTGATAGGGTACATAGCTCAAGGACACTGAGTGTACAGGCCCTGGACTTATTCCCTAGCTCTAAAAAAAAAAAAAAAAAAAAAGGTTGAGGGCATGGCTCAGGGCATAGCTGCTCTTGGAAAGGACCAGGTTCAGTTCCCAGCACTCACATGGTGGCTCACAACTGTGGTTAACTCCAGTTCCAGGGAATTCAGTATCTTCTGGTCTCTGTAGACACCAGGCACACATACGATGCACAGACACACAGGCAAGCAAAACATCCATACAGATAAATGATTTTAAAAAGATAAAAACAAAGCAGGAAATGAAGAAGAAAAAAAAAGAGGGTATGAAATGAAAGGATAAATGAAAAGCACTGTGATTTTTCTGTGATTCCCACGTAACAGTTTTTATTAGCCAACCAAACACCACACCCAATTACATACATAGGCTAAGAGGCTCCTGGTGCACTTACTTAAGCAAACATTATAGCAAGTTCCAGGGCAGTGCAGGCTATCCAGTGTGACCTTGTCTCAAAAAACAAGGGCGGATACAGCTGTAGTCTACTAAGCAAAGAGTTTCAAGTCCCTACATTAAAACACACACTTTACTAGTTCTTGAACGAGCATCTGAGAGTCTCTCATTCACTCTCATTTCACAGAGAACCTGGTATCAGGCAGGATCATTGAGTTCTCCAGGGCACAGACTAAAAGCAGAAAAACTAAAGGAGCAAGAAGTCTATCATTGACAAAGACTGCTAATACAGGGGCCATGATATCAGATATAAACAGACAGGGAAGAAATCGTGGAGTGGTTGAAGTTAGAGACAACAAGAGAGTATCACAAACTTACCCAGCTTCTCTAGATCCTGATGTGGTACACAGCTGCAGTTTTCAGCAGCCCCATTTGTCATCAACTCAGGTTGGACTGTATGGATTGTAAGCATTTTTTTCCCTTAAGAAGCATGTACACAGCTGGGTGGTGGTGGCCTCGGCGCACGCCTTTAATCCCAGCACTTGGGAGGCAGAGGCAGGCAGATTTCTGAGTTCAAGGCCAGCCTGGTCTACAGAGTGAGTTCCAGGACAGCCAGAGCTACACAGAGAAACCCTGTCTCAAAACAAAAAACAAAACAAAACAAAACAAAAAAAGCATGTACACTCATGTGTGCAGCTATGTGAGTGGGTGTGTGTGTATGTGCATATGATGGCCAGAAGACGGCCTCAGATCCCCTGGAGTTGGAGTGACAGATGGTTGTGAGCCAACCTATGTGGGTGCTGGAACCTGACCTCAGTTCCTCTGGAAGAGCAGCAAGTAAGTACTCTGAGCTTTGGCGCCACCTCTCCAGGCCTCTCTTTCTTTCTACTAGAATAAAAGGCAGCACTTGGCTAGTAGAGGCAAAAGAATCAGGATTTCAATGCCAGCCTCAGCTATAAAGTAAGCTGAAGACTAGCCTGGGCTAAATAAAACCATACGAGAGCATGTCGCACATAGTAATGAAAAAAATCTGAAAAACTTAGTGTCTCTGTATTAGTTTGCTAAGTAAGAATTTGTAATAACTCTGAATCTTGTTCCAAAAAAAAAGTATCCATGAATCACACAGTTCATGTTTCTATGAAATAAAAGCTCAACGCTGGACTTGGAATGACTTCATTTTTACCTGAGAATGATAAAGGAAGCAATGTCTTCCAAGGGAAAGAAACTCACTTGTACTTCCCTGGGAATCTTGGCAAGTGGGTTTATTTTCCTTATTAACTTGTATCTGTATATAACTAAACCTTTTACTGCCTAGTTACAGTTCTACCTGAGATAAAACAACTTTTCTAAAGTTTCTGCTGTGAATCCTAGTTTTTCAACTGCTGTGGCTCTAAAGCGACTTTTTAACAATAATCCAAGACAAACAGTGACTTTGATTTCATGTGCTTGTTTATTCTGAGATGCAGCTTCTGACCTCAGAGCTAGTTTTTCCAGTCACTGATGTAATCTAAAAATCTAAACTTAGCATGGTCCACAGGCAGTCCTCTCAGTGGCAATGCACTTGATGGCACTTCACAGGCATTAACCACAAACCCATTTTACTTAACAGTAAAGCATTCGAAACTAATTTAAAGCATGAAATTAAATATAGCTCTCTCCCACTCCTTTCTAGTGTATTTTAATAGACATTATGACCGAAAGATATAGTCTAACTAGGCAATTTGTATTTCTTTTTTTTTTTTTTTTTGGTTTGGTTTTTTGAGACAAGGTTTCTCTGTATAGCCCTGGCTGTCCTGGAACTCACTCTGTAGACCAGGCTGGCCTTGAACTCAGAAATCCACCTGCCTCTGCCTCCCAAGTGCTGGGATTAAAGGCGTGTGCCACCACTGCCCAATTCCACTGTCCTGGAATTCAATCTATATACAAGGCTGACCTTGAACACACAGATCTACCTGCCTCTGACTCCCAAGTACAAAGATTAAAGGGGTGGGTTATCAAGCCCAGTTCTAAACCTATATTTTCAAGATTTAAAGAAAAATGTATATATCTTACCTCTCTCCCAACCCTGGCGTATATTTTGAATGAAAAAACAAACATTTGAATATATATTTCAAAATGATTAGAAATACAAATTGTGTGGCCCACGCCTTTAATCCCAGCACTTGGGAGGCAGAGGCAGGTGGATTTCTGAGTTCAAGGCCAGCCTGGTCTACAGAGTGAGTTCCAGGACAGCCAGGGCTACACAGAGAAACCCTGTCTCGAAAAAACCAAAAAAAAAAAAAAAAAAAAGGAAAAGAAAGAAATATATATACATATATATGTGTGCATATATATGTAAAATTTCATTGCATAGGTTCTTGTAAATCCACCTCAGTAGATAAATCACTATTTCCAGTCCTGAAACCTCAGATTTGGATGAATGCTGTTGTCTAGTCCTTCCTTCCAAACACAATGACACCTATACAATACCTTAGACTCAAACTCAAAACAAAGAAGTCCTCACTCCTAACCACTACCATATCAAACACTTCTCAGAGTTGTCCTTATTCTTAATCAGACAGCTGAGGAACACCTTCCTTTGAAGTCTTTGAAAAGCAAAATGAGGCTGTTGTGGTGCTGTATGCCTGTAATCTCTGCACCCAAGAGACGGAGGCAGGAGGGATCCTAGCTGTAGGCTAGCCTGGGGTAGTAGTGATACCCTTTCTCCTTTCAAGATATTATTATTATTTTTAAAATACTCACTTATTGGGTCTGTGTGTGCACTGTGTGCAAATGCACATGGCTCGAAGTGAGAGGCCAACTTTTAGCAGTTGATTCTCTTACCTTGTAGGTTCTAGGGTTTGAACTCAGATCATCAGGCTTGGTGGCACCTTTACTTACAGAGCTATCTCCTGGGCTTGTGACAACCTTTGTTTGTTTTTTCATTCAAAATATACGCCAGGGTTGGGAGAGAGGTAAGATATATACATTTTTCTTTAAATCTTGAAAATATAGGTTTAGAACTGGGCTTGATAACCCACCCCTTTAATCTTTGTACTTGGGAGTCAGAGGCAGGTAGATCTGTGTGTTCAATGTCAGCCTTGTATATAGATTGAATTCCAGGACAGCCAAGGTTACAAAGAGAAACCCTGTCTCAAACACAGGTTTAGAAACCAAACCTTTAGCAAATTCAGATTTAGAATGGAAAATTGGGCCCTAATTGTCCATAAGCGACTGAAGCGGGGGCTCTGGAGACAATTGGAATTCACTTAGAGCACAGAACCAATGAGGGCCACAGTGGCACATGCCTATAATGTCAACATTTTCACGTGGGGGTAAAAAGGGGGTAAAAGCCCCTTTAGGGGCTTCTGGGCCAGCCTAAACAACGTGCTGAAACACTATATATAAAATAAACAAACAACAACAAAACACACCAAAAAACCCCAGCAAATGAACATGGTAATGGCTACAAATAACACTCTTTATCAAGTTCAAACTCAAGTTTCAAAAGTTGACAAACTTTTCTAAAGTTGGATTGACTTTACCTAAAAAATGAAAAACTGCACCTAAAAAGAATACTAAGCCTGTGGCCACTAATAAACACATCCCTTGACACCTCCATTCTGCCAAACACTCTCTAAGAACAGGTCCTTCCATCTGACTTTAACTAAACACCTATTCCATAAGTCCATCTTTTTCCTCAGCGGCTGGTATCTTCCCAGAGACGGTTCGTCACGTCTGACACAGGAATGGTTGATCCTGCGGAAAATTAGGTTAACGCCTCTAAAAGGAGACAGAGAAACAAAACACAACTCAAGCCCCACTTAAATAAATCATTTACCTCGCTCTGGCTTCATTTTGGCATCCAATTTCCACCCAAAGTGGTGTAAAACATAGGTGTGGGTTCTTCCAACCGGCACACAGCTGACTCAACCGCTTCTGCTTCGTTTTCCAAACGCTAAGAGATCAAAATAAACATAAAAATATAAAGAAAAAGAAATAATCAGGTCTTAACCCCCCGGATCTTGCAAGAAAACTACTAAGTTAGGCCTCTTCCTGGTGCAGACTGCGGTGACAGAACCCTGGGCAGGTCTGAAGGAAAGGGGAAAAAAAAGCAGCTCAAGTCTGTGCACCGCCTCCCCCGGCGTTCTCGGGCCTAGCACCCCTGTTCCCCGCCCCTGCGCTCTCCAGGCCAAGGTGTCCTCCTCTGACACAGCGTCTCGGAAGCACCAGCAGGATCTATTTATGCCCTGGAGGCACAGACACGGAGGAGGAAGAGTCGGGCCACGGGAGCAAAGGCAGCCCTGGGTCCAGTAGCCTCCGGGCACCGAGGCACCTCCGCAGGGGCCAGGGCGCAGCAGCCCCCTCAGTCCCCCGGGCCTCACCTGCGGGGATCCCCTCTGGCTAGCCTCGCCGAGGCTTCAGTAGCCGGGTTCCAGCCGGAGCCGGTCAGCAGCAGAGTCTGGGCATGTCCTCAGCGCGCCGACCCACGCGTGGCTCTGCCCACCCGGGAACGGCTCCCATGGCCCGCCCGCTCGCCGCCCTCCGGGACCCCTCGCTCCTCCTCCCGGCACTGCTCTCTGCGGCCGCCCGGCCGCTCACATCACACTCCGTGCTCCGGGCCACGCCTCCCCGAGCGCAGTGAGCAGCGACCCCGCGGCCGCCAAGACGCCGAGACGCAGCGCCCCGCGCATCCACCGGCCCGGCTGCCTGCTCGCCTGGTTCGCTCGCTCTCTACTCTTTCTCTCACTGTTTGCCCTGTCAAAACACTACCCGGGTCACGTGTCCCAACAACAGCCAACCCACTCTCGTCACTTCCTCCGCCGGGGCTGCGCGCGCTGGTTGTTATGGCAACGCCGCCGCGCGCCTTGGAGTTGGAGATTGGGGACCGGTCTTCCAGGACAAGGGTCTCAGAGGACCCGGCGACCCGCAGGGACCTCCTGCACCGCGCGCCTAAGCAGCCATGGAACTGCGCTCCGAGTGCACTGGGGTCACCTGGGAGATGTCATCCTAGGGCTTACCCCAGACGGGAAGATAATTATAGTTTCTACGCCTCCACAGGGATGCTGGCCCGGCGCAAAAGAGCCGGGAATCCAGCCCTAAATGCATGCAATTTCCCAATGGAATCCGTGTTTAATGTGACCTGGCCTGGAAGATGGGGAGCCATGCGTACCAGGGAAGGGTACTTGGGGACCAAGGAAGGCCCCTTCCCATTGCACCCCTAGATTTTTCCGCATCTGTAGGACTTAAGAATCCAAGCTTCAGAAGCACGGGATGAGCTAAAAATAGCTCGTAACTTCTAGAGCACTGACTCACCGCCAAGCGGACACTTCTGACACCATGTTATTGTTGGGGAGCTGTAATTTTCTTGTTGTTCTATAACAATGTGACACGATGACACGGCGTGTTCTGATGTTGTGTCATCACTTAAACACAAACAGATGTCAAGAATTGCTGGAGCTAAAAAAAGCAACAAGGGCTGCAGCTATTAGCCACTCAGTTTATAGGCAAACACAAATGAAGAAGTACAAAATTGCAAGGATCTAGTTTCTTTTTCTTTTTTTTAAAGATCTAGTTTCATTAGAAAAAAAACTGTACTTTTTAAGGAGCTTTTTTTTTTGCATATGAGAATCACAATGTGAAGGACTAAGAAGATCTGTGGCTGACGCCTCTCTATAGTTTTCCGTTTCTAACTTTTTAGAGATAGGATTTTTTTTTAACCCAC
Organism: Grammomys surdaster; assembly: GCF_004785775.1. Classification (NCBI taxonomy): domain Eukaryota; kingdom Metazoa; phylum Chordata; class Mammalia; order Rodentia; family Muridae; genus Grammomys; species Grammomys surdaster. The sequence goes on along the minus strand of NW_021604676.1, from coordinate 1,802,310 downwards.
GGTTTTTGTAAAGCACAAGATTGGCAATTTTATTTACTATTGTTGTTGTTGATGATGATGACTTAAATATTTTATTTTTTGTGTATGAATGAAGGCTTGGGATTCTGCTCAGTGGTAGCGTGCTTGCCCAGCCTGCACAAGACCCTAAAAATAAAATAACGGTACTTATGTGTATGGGTATGTATTTGTGTGTTTGTCTGTGTACTACATGCATGCCGTGCATCTAAAGGCCAGAAGAGGGCGTCGGATCTCCTGGCACTAGAGTCACAGATGGTTATAAGCTGGGAACTGAATACAGCCCCTCTACAAGCGCTTTTAGCTGCTGAACCATCTCTTCAGCTATGATCATTGTCATTATCATCACTATTTTGCTTCAGATCATATATATGAAATTTCTGTTGTGAAAGGGTGATATTTTCTAGATGTACAATAAAATAAAGCGTACAACCAAAGTTATTAACTTTAGCTCCAAAGCTGGTTTAAGCAGACAAATACTATAGTCACTGCGATGTTCTGGCAGTGGGAAGTAGGCCTTTGGACAATGGAAAGCGTTTTTTGATATAGTGATGGCTACCAACATTAACTCCTGGTAGACTTCCCATGGGTACTATTTAATAATGTCTTGTGTGGTTCAAAAGGGAACAAAAGTTTGATATGTTTTGCAATCCCCTTTTGGTTAACCTTGGTAATGGGAGATATACAGAACAGTCATAGATAACCAGAGATACTTAATTTAGCACAACAGCTGGAGTCAGATACCAGCTATTGTAGAATATGTAGAATGTTGTAGAATATAGATGAAGAGACAGAAAGAGGTGTGATTCATCACCCCATCCCCAGCTTAGTTTGTAAGAAGTATAAAGAACAGAAAAATGGGATGATAAAATGGCTTAGATGGTAAAAGGTGCTTGCTGCCAAGCCTGGTGATCTGAATTCAGTCACCCCAGCTCTAGGACCTACATGGTAGAAGAAAGGACTGGCTCCCACAAGTTATTCTCTGACCTACACACACACCTTTCACAATAATAAATATAATTATATGCAGGAATAGAAAAATATTCAGTGAGTATGTGTAATCCTAGCATTCAGGGTTTGAGACAGAAGGATAGCTGTAAGTTTGTTACTAGCCTAAACTAGCCTGAACTACACAATGAATTCCAGGTCAACCAAGGCCACAGAGTGAGATTCTATTTTTGTTGTTGTTGTTGTTGTTGTTGTTGTTTTGGTCTGGTTAGGTTTTGTGCTTTGTTTTTCAAGAGAGGATCTCACTGTATAGCTCTGGTTGTCCTGGAACCTCCTCTGTAGACCAGGAAAGGCTGACCTCTGACTCACAGAGATCTGCCTGTTTCTGCCTCCAGAGTGCTGGGATTAAAGGCATGTGCCACCACATCCAGCTGAGATTCTATCTTTAAAACCAAAATAAAGTTTTTTTTGAAAGGGCTGGAGATGAGTTCCATGATAGAATGCATACCTGCAGTGAGATCCTATCACTGCAAGAAAGAGGTCTGAAGACAAAGAAGACACAGGCAGGAACTTAGCCATGGATGAAGAGGTTAGAATTCCAGAGATTGGTCACTAAACAATGAAGCCTTTAATTCTGCAAAAGTTATTGTTAACTAGTTGAAAATGTTAAGAAACTCTGGATATCAAAAGGAATTCTGGGACTGGAGAGATAGTTCAGCAGTTAAGAGAACTGTCTGCTATTGCAGAGGACAGGAATTAATTCCCAGAAACCACATGGTAGCTTATGATCTATAAAAGGATCTGATACTCTTTTCTGCAGTAGAGCACTCATATACATAAGTTATTTTTTAAGTAATTCTATGGACTGTAGACATGGTTAAGAGTACTGATTGCTCTTTCACAGGATCCAGGTTCAATTCCCAGCACCTACATGGAAGCTGTCTGTGATTCCAGTTCCATAGCCTTCTTATGCACCAGGCACACATGTGATAGACAGCTATACATGCAGGCAAAATCCCATATGCATTAAATAAAAATAATTTTTTAAAAAGTAATTCTATTATTTATAGCTAAAGGACACTCATGAAGGAATAGTTAAGAATTAAATAAGCTGGGCAGTGGTGGCGCATGCCTTTAATCCCAGCACTTGGGAGGCAGAGGCAGGCGGATTTCTGAGTTCGAGGCCAGCCTGGTCTACAGAGTGAGTTCCAAGACAGTCAGGGCTACACAGAGAAACCCTGTCTCGGAAAAAACAAACAAACAAACAAAAACAAAAACAAAACAAAAGAACTGTCAAATGCAAATACACTGTCTTTGTTTGCTTAGAGACTGAGTCTGGCTCCATAACCCAGGCTGACATAGAGCCCAAGATTTCTTTTCTCAGTGTCTGAGTCCTGTTATTACAGGTCATGTGCCACTGTGCCAGAAATATACTTTTTTAAATAGGACATTTGGTAGCATATTTTCATCATAAGGTATATGGAAATAAACATGAAATGTTAATTAGAATCTATGGCTAAATCTAGTCTTCCAGGGTAACTAACAGCAGACAGACCAAACTCTGTGGGTTTCCTCTCTAAAATGTAAACTGTCTTTTCTAAATGGTTTCTGGTCATTCATTAAATTCACTAAGCCTATTTCCTTCTAAAAGTAAAGATTATAGAGTCATAGCCAAGATACCAGCTTCTATAAACAATCCTATGTCTCCCTCCCACTGGTTGGCTGGTCTGTCCTTCTGTGACACTGTCCACTCTCTGTGACCACAGGTATTAGGAAGTAAGAACTGGCTCTAGTTCCTCCTGCAGAAATGGCTGAAGTACCTAGACACATGAAAGCCATGGCAACTTTTAATTATTTTGTAGGTTTACTGAACCATGGGAGGTGTCTGTGCCATGGCGTTGTATGAGCACATCTGTGCAGTCAGCGGTCAAGTGTGGGTTATCAGGGAGCTGTCTGTGCCATGGCGTTGTATGAGCACATCTGTGCAGTCAGCGGTCAAGTGTGGGTTATCATTCCATGGCTGCCATGCACAGATATGTGTTGCATCTGTTGTCTTGAAACTGGATTACATAATTTGATTGGCTTTTTAGTTTCTTCCATTTTCCTGCAAATTTCCTTTTTCTTTCATGGCTGAATAGAGGCCAAGCAACGTGTATGTACCAGGTTTTCTTTACCAATAGGCTGATCTGGTGTCTTGCTGTTATGAAAAGAGCAGAACTAACCATGGGTGTAAAGAGATTCTTTGGCAGAACAGACTCTTTTGGTGTGCCAACTGTATTCTTTTAAAGGCTTGTTTTATTTTTATGTGTTTCTTGGGGGTCGGGGGAGCGGGGTGAGGGGTTGGTGTGCATGTGAGTGCAGGTACCCAAGAGGCCAGAAGAGGGTCTCAGATTCTCTATAACTTGAGTTACAGACAGTAGTGACCTGCCCCGATGTAGGTGCTAAGAATTTAACTTGGGGCTTATGCAAGAGCAGTACACACACTTAACCACTAAGCCATCCCTCTAGCCTCCTAACCACCTACTTTTAATAAGCAAAATAGTTTTCTCTCTCTCTCTCTCTCTCTATATATATATATATATGTAGATATAGATATAGATATAGATATAGATATAGATATAGATATAGAT